>NC_057741.1:3880916-3936090 GCF_004010195.1 Chiloscyllium plagiosum
GAGAACCTGCAAACTCCACACAGTCAGTCGCCTGAGGCGGGAATTGAACCCGGGTCTCTGGCGCTGTGAGGCAGCAGTGCTAACCACTGTGCCACCGTGCCACCCACTCATTGTGCAATGAGACAGACTTGATCAGAGAGCTTAAGGTGAAGGAACCCTTAGAAGACAGTGATCATAATATGATTGAATTTACTCTGCGGTTTGAGAGGGAGAAGGTGGAATCAGAGGTAATGGTATTACAGCTGAATAAAGGCAACTGCACAGGCATGAGGGAGGCGCTGGGTAGAACTGACAGGAGCTGAACCTAGCAGGAAAGACAGTGGAACAGCAATGGCAGGGGTTTCTGGGAGTAATTCAGGAGACACAGCAGAGATTCATCCCGAGGAAAAAGCAGCATGGTACAGGAAGGATGAGGCAGCCATGGCTGACCAGGGAAATAAGGGACAGCATAAAAGCAAAGAGAAAGCATATAATATGGCAGTGGGGAGCTTACAAAGACCAATAGAGGGCAACGAAGAAAGAAATAAGGAGGGAGAAAGATTAGATATGAGGGCAAGATGAGGGTAATATTAGTAAATATGGCAAGAGTTTCTTTAGATATATAAAGGGCAAAAGTGGACTTGGATCACTGGAAAATGATGCTGGAGCAGTGGTAATGGAGAACAAGAGGGTCTGAATACGTACTTTGTGTCAGTCTTCACAGTGGAAGACATGAATAATATCCCAAAGGTTCAAGAGAGTGAGGCGCAGAGATGAATATGGTGGCCATCACCAAGGAGAAAGTGCTAGAAAAGCTGAAAGGTCTGAAAGTGAATAAATCATGTGAACCAGATGGGCTACACTCTAGAGTTCTAAGTGAGATAGCTGAAGAGATAATGGAGGCTTTAGTAGTGATCTTTGAGTATGATTGGAGTCAGGGAGGATCCCAGAGGATTGGAAAATCACTAATGTAACCCTCCTGTTTAAGGGGGAGCAAGGCAAAAGATGGGAAATTGTGGGCCTATGAGCCTGATCTCAGTCTTTGGTAAGATTTTGGAGTCTATAGTGAATAATAAGATTTTTGAATACTTTGGAGGTGTATGATAAAATAAGGCAAAGTCAGCATGGTTTCATCAAATGGAGGCCAGGCCTGACAAATCTGTTAGAATTCTTTGAGGAGGTAATGAGCAGGTTGGATCAATGGATATTATCAATCTGGACTTCCATAAGGCCTTTGATAAGGTGCTGCAAAGGAAGCTGTCGAATATGTTAAGGGGCCATGGTGTTAGAGGCAAGGTGCTTTCATGGGTAGAAGCTTGGCTGTCTGGCAGAAAGCAGAGAGTGGAGCAAAAAGGGTCCTTCTCAGGTTGGAAGCCAGTGACAAGTGGTGTTCCACAAGGGTCAGTGTTGGGACCACAATTTTTCACTTTATATATTAATGATCTAGATGAAAGAACTGAGGGCATTCTGGCTAAGTTTGCAAATGATAGAATGATAGGTAGAAGGCCAGGTGATATTGAGGAGGAGAGGAGGTTGCAGAAGGGTTTAGACAGGCTAGGAGAGTGGGCAAAGAAGTGGTGGATGAAAGACAATGTGGAAAAGTGTAAGGCCATGCACTTTGGTAAGAAGCATAGAGGCATGGATTATTTTCTAAATGTGGAGAAAATTCAGAAATCTGAAGTGCAAAGGGACTTGGAAGTCCTCGACCATGTTTTTCTTAAGGTAGACTTGCAGGTTGAGCCAATAGTTAGGAAGGCAAATACAATGTTGTCATTCATCTCAAGAGGACTAGAATATAAAATCAGGGATATAATTCTGAGGCTTTATAAGCCTCTGGTCAGACCACATTTAGAGTTTTGTGAGCACTTTTGGGCCCTATTCCTCAGGGTAGATGTATTGGCCTTGGAGGAGGTCCAGAACGGATCCAGAGGAGGTTCACAAAAATGATCCCAGGAATTAAAGGCTTAACATATGAGGACCATTTGAGGACTCTTGGTTTATAATCGATGAAGTTTAGAAGAATGAGAGGGGATCTGATTGAAACTTGTAGAATACTGAGTGGCCTGGACAGAGTGGATGTTGGGAAGATATTTCCATTGGCAGGAGAGACAGGGACCCAAGGGTGCAGCTCTAGAGTAAAGAAAAGACCTTTTAGAATGGAGATAAGGAGAAACTTCATTAGCCAGAGAGTGGTGAATCTGTGGAATTCATTGTCACAGAAGGCTCTGGAGGCCAGGTCATTGAGTACATTTAGAACTGAGATAGATAAGTTCTTGCTTGCCGAGGGGTTCAAAGGTTACAGGGAGAAAGTGGGAAAATGGAGTTGAAAAAACCTATCAGCCATGATTGAATGGCAGAGCAGACTCAATGGGCTGAATGGCCTAATTTCTGCTCCGATGATTTATGGTCTTATGATCTAACTGCATGCAATACTCCAAAAGTGGCCAAACCAATGTCCTGTACAGCTGCAAAATGACCTCCCAACCCCTATATTTAGTGCACTGACCAATAAAGGAAAGCATACCTTCCTCCCTATCCTCTCTACCTGTGACTCCACTTTCACGGAACTATGAACCTGTGCTCCAATGTCTCTTTGTTCATCAACACTCCCCAGGACCTTACCGTTACTTTTAACATTTGTTTACATTCTGAAGGATTTCGGAATGTTTGCTGAGCAGTAAGAAACCTTTTGATTTGTTTTATTCAAAGGAGCTTCGCAACAAAAGTAATGACTTCTCCCTGGCCCTGAACCACTGCAATTTGTGTTTCTTCAGTTGCTTTTCCACAGTTCCCCTTTGAAGGTCACAATTAAATTTGCTCTACCATGTCTTATTGCATTCCAGCATAACTATATTCCTGTCTCTCCTTTACCCTTTCATTGGGCGTAGTTTTTCAGAAAGGGCATTAGTTAACCAGATGGGATTTTACAATAGCCAATAATAATTTCACCAATACTGAGATCAGCTTTAAATTTCAGCTTTATTAATGCCATTAATTCCACTACAATATAATTGATGTGGTGCGATTTGAACGCACATCCCTAGAGCATTAGGCTTTTTAGTTAATAGTCTAGTGACATCCACAATGACACAAACCTATGCCTGTTGGCTTCTTTGCCAGTTACTGTAAATCTATGTCTTCTTGTTCTCAATTTTTATTTAAGCTTTAAGGTGGAGATTATTACCTTCAAAGTCCTACATGCTAATATCCTTCCACACCTGTAAAATTTACCTGCAAATATATCATTTCTCTAGCGTTCTCCACCACCCTCCTCCCCTCCCCCAATTAGTTGATATAGTGTCATAGAGTTTTACAGCATGGAAACAGACCCTTCAGTCCAACTTGTCCATGCTGACCAGATATTCTAACCCAATCTAGTCCCATGTGCCAGCACTTGGCCCATCTCTCTCTAAACCCTTCCTATTCATATATTCATCCAGATGCCTTTTAAATGTTGTAATTGTAGCCTCCACCACATCCTCTGGCAACTTGTTCCATTAGCGCACCACCGTTTTAAATCTTTCCCCTCTCACCTTAAACCTATGCCCTCTAGTTTTGGACTCCTCCACCCCCAGGGAAAAGACCTTGGCCATTCACTTTATCCATGCCCTTCAGGATTTTATAAACCTCTATAAGGTAACCCGTCAGTCTCCAAGGCTCCAGGGAAAATAGCACGGGGATATTCACACAACCTTAAATTTAAAGCTTTAAAAAAATCAAAAATGTTTGCAAACATCCATCCACCCAGAGGAGATTTTCAGCTGCAAAGATTAGCAAGTTACCTGTTAGTGTGTATGCTTTTGGCCATGGTAAAAATATAAAATATCTAATTTGATTTGGAAAGATCAAACAAACCTTGACCCCAAAACAGCCTTCCGAAACATGGGCTGCTTCTCAGCAGATGCTAAAAAGGCCCACATCTCCAACGTTTCATACCAACTTTAACTATAACTGTCAAAGGTTGTTAAATGGAACAAGGAAAATAAAATTTGGCAGTAACAGTCGCGATCCAGTCTGCATTGTTGGAACTTGCATTAGTTCTACAGAGACAGAAGCATAATAATGTATCATTGACTTACTGATTTATACATAATATACCTGACTATGAGCAAGCATGAAATGCCAGAACCCGGGGCATGCACATGCGTGTGTTTGTTTAAACTGTATGTGCATTTGCATCAAACAAATACGGATCTGCTCCAAACAGAATGTGGTTTAATCTCTCCCTGTACTTGCACAGGCAAAACTGAAAGGGGAAAATTACCTGAGGAGAAAAAGAGTTTGATTTAAACAAGCATTAGTTGTGAAGTAAGCATTGTTTTAAAGATGTGCATAACAGAAATGATATATTGTTTTGTGTTTGGGATAATTTGATGAAGGTCTTTAGAGCACATTTGTAAAATTCTAATGTGTGCCTTAGGAAATAATCAGTTTATTTTCCTCTCTCCTTTTCATATCACATTTTGATACTCCAAGAAGCTTTGGAAGCATATTTTATTCTTGGCTCTGTTCCAGGACAATGGGACAGACTTTACACCTCAAACAGGGTGGACTGCATCCACACTCATGTTCACGTAAAACATGATGACGTAGGGTTAACAATCCAAGGTTATTACAACAATCTCCAATATTATGGAAGGTGAGCTGGCATGGAATCTGCCCAACTGCTAATTTTGTTCTAGGAATACTTATAGTCAAAACCCCTGGATTTTTTAAAATGCAATGTGCAGGTGATTTGTTACATTGCAGAACCTCTTTCAATGTATTTTGTAAAGTCACTCAGTTTCATTTTCACTTGGTAGAGCACTGAAGTGTTTCACATCTCTAGAGTGAGGAATAACCCAAGGTTATTGCTACTAAATGTTAAAAACTGTTAATTTAATGACAGCATGATTGGTGAGCTTAGAGAGGAATTGCCAAGAAAATTGTGGGCAAAAACTCCTCTCTAACAAACCTTAAGACTTTGCCTCCCTCATTCTGATCTCCAGCAATTTCTAGGCTTTCCAATCACAGGCTTCTCCTTTCCCAGCTCCTCACCTTAATTGTCAGCCTCAAGCCACCAGTAATAGTTGTCAGGAGTTGTCTCCAAGATGCGGTTTCAGTCACTGGTGTTCCTTCCCTCCTACCACCCAGACATTCTACCCCCTGGTCAGTTGGAGACTGAGAAATGGAGTTACAAGAGCTTAATGAGGTTCAATCATTAAGGTAAGCAAGATCTCCTCCTCTCTGACCTTGCTGCCCAAATATTAGAATGATAATAACCCAATTTGCTAATGCAAAAATGTTGAATACTTTTGTTACAAGTTTCTGTGTTGACCATCTATTTGAAGCTGATAACCGTATTACTGGTTAATATTCCAGTATAACTTTAGAGCCATATGATTAATACAGCCAGTCCCTGTTCCTGAGGACAGTCATAACTCGATTTCTCCATGAGTCAGAATATGATACAGTCCAATATATAATAGTTGTTCGTGAGTACAAGCCAACATTCACATCTTTGTTCCTTAATGTTAATAATAGCATGGGATCTCGTTCATAAGTATGAGCTTTATTAAGTTGGAAGTTCATAAGTTGGAAACTGCCTGTAAAGTAGAAAACAGACTCATTTTTTTTCAATTTATTCATTTTTGTGGAATGTGAGTGTCACAGGCTGGGCCAGCATTTATTGCCTGTCCTTAGTTGCCCTTGAGAAGGCAGTAGTGAGCTGCCTTCTTGAACTACTGCAGTCCACCTGCGGAAGGTTGACCCACAGTATCATTAGGGAGGGAATTCCAGCATTTTGAACCAGAGACAGTGAAGGAATGGCAACATATTTCTAAGTCAGGATGGTGAGTGACTTGGAGGGAACCTTGAAGATGGTGGTGTTCCCATATATCTGCTGCCCTTGTCTTTCTAGATGGAAGTGGTTGTGGGTTTGGAAGGTGCTGTCTCGGGATCTTTAGTAAATTTTTGCAGTATCTCTTGTACATAGTACACACTGCTACTACTGAGAGTCAGTGGTAGAGGTAGTGAATGCTTGTGGATGTGGTGCCAATCAAGCGGGCTACTTTGTCCTGGATGATGTCAAGCTTCTTGAGTGTTGTTGGAGCTGCACCTATCCAGGTAAATGGGGAGTATTCCATCACACTCCTGACTTGCGCCTTGTGGATGCTGGACGGGCTTTGAGGAATCAGGAATTGAATTACTTGTTGCAGTATTCCTAGCCTCTGACCTGCTCTTGTAGCCACTGTGTTTATGTGGTGAGTCCATTTGAGTTTCTGATCAATGATAACTCCCAGGATGTTGATAGTGGAAGATTCAGTGATGGTAACACCATTGAATGTCAAAGAGCATTGTCTTTTGTTGGTGATGGTCATAGTCTGGCATTTGGGGTGGCAAGGTGGCACAGTGGTTAGCACTGCTGCCGCACAGCGCCAGAGACCCGGGTTCAATTCCTGCCTCGGGCAATTCTCTGTGTGGAGTTTGCACATTCTCCCCGTGTCTGCGTGGGTTTCCTCTGGGTGCTCCAGTTTCCTCCCACAGTCCAAAGATGTGCAGGTCAGGTGAATTGGCCATGCTAAATTGGCCGTAGTGTTAGGTGGGTTGCTCTTCGGAGGGTTGGTGTGGACTTGTTGGGCCGAAGGGCCTGTTTTCACACTGTAAGTAATCTAAATTTGTGTGACGTGAATGTTACTTGCAACTTGTCAGCCCAAGCCTGGATATTGTCCAGATCTTGTTGCATTCGGACACGGAGGTCTTCAGTGTCTGAGGAGTTGCGAATGGTGCTGAACATTGTGCAATCATCAGTGAACAGTACAAGATAAACGACTAGTTAATCCGATTTAGTTTGGCTTTATTTTATTGAGCTGTTGGTTGAGCAATAAATGTTGACCAGGACAAATGCCTTGTTTTTTAACTAATCCTGTGGAATATTTTACCTCCAATAAACAGGCAATGGGAGTCTTTTTTACATTTGTTAAACAAGTTCTAACAGTGCGATTGTTCTTACTTGGTAAAGCATTGAATTGTCTCAAGTCTCAAGAATGAGGCATAACCCAAGGTTAATGCTACTAAACATTAAAAACTGTTGATTCAATGACAGCCTGGTTGGTGAGCAAAGTAGACTGCGGACACAATATTGGCACACACAATCCTGCAATAATACATTTTAGTTCTATCACTAGTTTGTATTTACATCATGATAGTCACTTCAGCAATCACTATTGTTCATTAAAGTTGTTTTCATGTATCTAAAGAGTACCAATGCTGTGGAGTAAGGATTTCTGGAATGTGTTTGAGATGGTTTTCTGAAGCAACATGTTGAGAAATCAACTAGGGTGCAGGCTATTTAGATTTAATATCATGGAAAGAGAAAAGACTAATTAATAATCTTGTTTTACAAATATCTTTAGGGTGAGGTGATCATCTCCTGATCATTAATTTGAAGAGGTTATGTTTCAATCTTAAATTAGAGTCTTAAATCTAATTGCTTTCCGTTCCAATTTCTTGGTTGCTTGCCGCTCTAATATATCATCCTGCTGTCATGCTAACATTTCTGTCCAGGCGTATTGCAATGTTCTGTTGAATCCCAATGTTCCCTTTTGGTATGTTACAGCCTTCTGGGCTAAACATTTGAGTTGAATAACGTCAGGCCATTGACTCTTTTTAATACTTTCTTCCCTCCTCTTCTCTCCACCACTTCAGAGTCTATATCATACTCTATCATGGTTTTACTTTGAATCACAATGCACCTTTATTTTGTTATTGGCACTTACTCCGGGATTATGCCTTGCCTTCTCTACAACCATTACCACTTTCTTTTTCTTTCATTCTATGACATCTTTGATTTTCAATTTTCTTTAACCATTCTGACGTGTCCTTCTGTCCCACTTTCCCTACCTTTTTCTCAACAGCATAAAACTTTTCCACCTCTCTTCATCTCTGTAGAAAAGCTATTGACAAGAAAAGTTAACTGTTTCTCACTTGGTAGATGCTGTCGGACCTCCTGGGTTTCTGCAGCGTTTCACTTTTTTATGCTAAGTAAAAGTCTCCAACTTGTTTCCATAATTCACCAGTAAACAGTCTGTCTTTGTCTTTGGTGCTATTACAAGGTTTAACCCACCACATCCATACGTGACAATTAGGATTCAAAGTTAAGTTTATATGGATTTTTAGAATTCTAATTTTCTGCTGAATGAGAGTTATTTTACCCATTGGTGGTTTCATTTTCTGTCATTTATTATGGCAATTCTCCTCCCTCATTTCATGTCAGTTTTACTGTTTTTCCTTATCCTGTGTTAGAAAATTGTGTACTTAGAATGATCTTTATCAAGAATAATATTGTTATCACTATGTTGAACATATAACACAATCTCAACAACACTGTATAGGTTTTAAGTCTGAATCTGTATTCTCTTTAATGCCTGCAGTTATCTTAATGCCCAAGTCTGAAAAGGAAATTTCAGTCAGCCACTTGCCTGAATTATGCTCTTCCTGTTTAAATGCAGAATTACTTCAGTTTTATGCGTTTACTCATGATTTAAGTTTTCAGTGTTATGATGCAGGTTTAACATTGCCTCATTAGCTGTGTAAGCAGTTAATTCTTTTCCCAAGTAAAATCCTCCTTAGCTATTTTTAGAAAATTGTTCAAGTAGCAATTTAGGTCAGCATGGTGGCTCAGTGGTTAGCACTGCTGACTCACAGCACCAGGGTCCCAGGTTTGATTCCAGCCTTGGGCGATTGTCTGTGTGGAGTTTGCACATTCTCCCTGTGTCTGTGTGGGTTTTCTCCGGGTGCTCTGGTTTCCTCCCACGGTCCAAAGATGTACAGGTCAGGTGAAGTGGCCATGCTAAATTGCCCATTGTGTTAGGTGCATCATTCAGAGGGAAATGGGTCTGGGTGAGTTACTGTACCATGTCTCCTATATTCTCATCCAAATCTTTATAGAAAGCAAAACTTCTGCTGTACTGAATTTAATCTAACTCAGCTCCTCTGCATATGCTGACTGCAGCATTATGCCTGAAAGCTTTAACTCTGCCTGAAATTTCAAATTAGCAGTGCATTTATTTTTCACAAGGATTCTGGTATGGTGGCTCAGTGGTTTGCACTGCTACCTCACAGCACCAGAGTCCTAGGTTCAATTCCAGCCTTGGGCGACTGTCTGTGTGGAGTTTGTACATTCTCCCTGTGTCTGCGTGGGTTTCCTCTGCATGCTCTGGTTTCCTCCCATGAAGATGTGCAGGTTAGGTGAATTGGCCATACTAAATTACCTGTAGTTTTAGGTGCATTAGTCAGAGGGAAATGGGTCTGGGTGTGTTACTCTTTGGAGGGTCAGTGTTGACTGGTTGGGCTGAAGGGCCTGTTTCCATACTGTAGGAATCTAATCTAAAATAAAATTTTAACAGGATTGTTACTTTCATTATGGTGATGCAATGTTAAATTGATTAACTTGATCTTGAGTGTCTGTTGAACATCCATCAAAATACAATGTAGAAGAATATAGAATAAAAAAAGCTGAAAGCACTGCAGATGCTTCAAATCAGGAAATAAAAAACAGAAATTGCTGGAAAAGTTCACCAAGTCTGGCAGCATCTGTGGAGAGAAATCAAAGTTAATGTTTCGGGTCCAGTGACCTTTGCTCAGAATTTGCTTAGTCCTTCCTTCCTGAGAAGAATATAGATTAAGAGCTCCTAATTGTTTGATCATTGCAGACAAAATATTGAATGCAGCAATAAAAATCATGTTAGGGTATAAAAGAATACACCGATTAAAATGTCACAACTATCCTTGCAAGTCTCACCTTGCTGGTAGATGCTAAAGTTACAAGATTAAAAGCTGGTTTATTCATGAGCACCAAACATGTCACATTACCGAACTGCCCACTGACACAAATAGGGCGAACAAAGAAACAATGCAATCATCAAGTTAGACTTTAAGTATTGGCAACAAGAACAGACTCAATGTCTTGAATGCTGATTGTGTGATTGTAGATAATTGAATTCTTGGAATTAAGACAGACGTGTAGTTTTCAACTATTCCATCAGTTGATCTCTTAGAAAGACTGAACCATAATTTCCCTTTGAATAGTGTCCAATATTCAGTTGTTATTGTAGACAAATTCAGAATCAATATGAAAAATAAAGCAGGACTTTGCTATAAGCTGTCCCTGATAATATTATCAAGTGTTCCAACTTTCTGATGTAATTTCTATTAAACCCTGGATATCTGCCCAAATGAAATTATAATTAGATTTTAGTGGTGTACGGTCGTGAGTCGCATTTTCCTTGAGCATTATTTTCACATTTAGCATTAATTAGAATTAAGTTGCCAGTGTTGCTCAGAACCAGAAAAGATAAAATTGAATCGAAAAGGCCTCAATGCGCCATGTTAAAAGTCATCTAGATTCCACAATTTCTCCCACTAATTTATCTGATTTGTTCTTCTGTCACTCCTACTCTCCAATCTAGGCTTTCTGTTCTCAGCTTTGCCTTTCTTACCCTCTTCCAACACTTCCAATTTCACTATTCATTTAGCCTCAATTACACTTTCCTACAGCTAACTGCCAGGGCACTTTTGGGTCATTATAAGTAGGCTATGGAGAAGGGCCTGTGCCCGAAACGTCGAATCTCCTGTTCCCTGGATGCTGCCTGACCTGCTGTGCTGTTCCAGCAATAAAGTTTCAACTTTGATCTCCAGCATCTGCAGACCTCACTTTCTCCTCCACACTGTAGGGAATCAATCTATCCAACAACTTTTTTAAATTCTCCTAATTTAGTTTTCTTTAATTCTTTTAGTTTCTCATTTTCTACATAATACAAAAGTTTCAATTACTTTCCTTGCCAGAGTAATAATTCATTATTTTGAAGTTTACATTTACATTCAATAACACAAATCCTTTCTTGAAGATCAATGGCATCAGGCAGAGTAATTTGGTTTCAAAGCCTTGCTTTTTTGTTCCTTGTTGACTGGTACTGCTGTCTGTTCTGACACCTCTGCTTTAGGCTGTGCAAACACATTTAATTCAAACTGCATTCATTCATTTTGACCTATTATAAACTGTTTTCTTCGTCAGTGTGATTTTCAGTATCTCTTCAACATCAGAACTGTTGACACTTTGGACAGATCCTTAATTGAAACAATGATTTTCACAGGCTTATAAATAGCTACTGATATCAGCATGAAATAGGAGTAACCAAGGGCCAAAACAGTCTTTCCAGGTGGAAGATGAGGCATTCTTCCTCCAGGCATTGGCTGGTTAGGATTTGGCAGCGGAGGAGGCCCAGAACTTGCATGTCCCTGGCGGAGTGGGAGGGGGATTTGAAGTGGTCGGCCACAGGGTGGTGGGGCTGTTTGGTGCATATGTCCTGGAGATGTCCCCTGGAACATTCCACGTTCTCCAATATGGAGTGGACCACATTGGGTGCAGCAAATACAATACACAAGACTGGAGGAGGTACATTGGAGAATGTGGAATGTTCCAGGGAACAGCTCTGGGATATATGCACTAATCAACCCCACCACTCTGAGGCCGATCACTTCAAATCCCCCTCCCACTCCTCCAGGGACATGCAAGTCCTGGACCTCCTCCGCTGCCAAATCCTAACTAGCCACATCTGGAGGAAGAACGCCTCATCTTCCACCTTGAGACCCTTCAACCACACTGCATTACCGTTGATTTCACAAGCTTCCTCATCTCCCCTCCCCTCACCTCATCCCAGATCTAACCCTCCGACCTGGCACTGCCCTTTTGAACTGTCCCACCTGTTCATCTTTCTTCCCATCTATCCATTCCACCCTCCCCTCCAACCTAACACCATCACCCCCACCTGCATTTACCTATCGTCTTCCCTACTATCTCACCCCCAGCTCCACTTTCAACCTCCTATTTATCTCTCAGCATTCACCACCAATGGCACATCCCTCCACATTCCTGATGAAGGGCTTATGCCCAAAACATCAATTCTCCTGCCCCTCAGATGCTTCCTGACTTGCTGTGCTATACCAGTGCCACACGTTTCAACTCTGATCTCCAGCAGTCCTCATTTTCTCCTAGAAACTAAATGCAGACTGTGTGACCGCTTTGTAGAACACCTCCAGTCAGTCTGCAAGCATGACCCTGACCTTCCTGTAGCCGGTCATTTTAACACAGCGTTTTGCTCGCATACCCACTTGTCTGTCCTTGGCATAATGCAATGCTCCAGCGATTCAATGCTTCAAACTGGGCAGTTTACAACCTTCTGGGCTCAGTATTGCATTCAACACCTTCAAAGTGTGAACCCAATCCTTCCCTTTCTTTTAGTTTTGCTTGTTACATTCTCTGCCACACTCCTCTTCCCTTGCCCCACCCCAGTGGGACTGTCTGTTCTTTCCATTCTGACAGTTAGACACACCATTGTTCTGACATCCTTGCATTCCGATCACTTAATCTGAACTATCAACATCCTTTCTTCCCCAGCACTCCAACCACCGCTACCCCCTCCCATGTTGCATAGGTGCTGCCCCCTCCACACATCAACTCTCAAATCAAAACGTTAGCTTGCTTTCTCTCCATAGATGCTGCCTGACCCGCTGTGATCTCCAACATTCTTTGATTCCAGCATGATATTTGATTTCTTTTGTATATTTTGCATTTTGAACAATTTTATTGGACTTGATGACATCCCTGGAGATGACAAAACAGGAGCTGTTGTTATTCCATTGTTGGAGTTCCACATGGGGACCCGAGGCAATCCCATCATAACACACTCTGAAGAAATTTCCTGGGAAATTGAAGATTCTGCTGGGTAATTCCCCTATGCCTGGAACCCTCAGAGTGTCTCAATTTAAATTGGTGACTTAGTCAATGAAATTAAACAAATACAGAGGAACCTTGATTATCCGAATGACACAGGTGGGGAGTATTTTGTCGGATAATTGAATGTTTGGATAATCGAATGCTGGATAACATAGTTTAGCCAAGCATCAGGACCTTGGGTTCTTGCCGGATACTCTGAAATTCGGATAATCGAGGTTCCTCTGCAGTTATCTCAGGAAAAGTTAGACTATTAAATATGTAATCTAACTCCTGAGTAACTGTTAAACTGAACCCATATGTCATACAATCCAAAGATATACAGATTAGGTGGTTTGGCCTTGCTAAGTTGCCCATAGTGTCCAGGGATGTGCAGGCTAGGTGCATTAGTCAGGGGAAATGTAGAGTAATTGGATAGGGGAATGGGTCTGGGTGGGTTATTCTTTGGAGGATTGGTGTAGACTTGTTGGGCCAAAATGGCCTGATTCCACACTGTAGGGATTCTATCATGCTATGACCCCACATCACCTCCTGGCAGCCTACAGACTCTGAAACAACAACCCCTGGCATCTAACCAACTTGATGTTCCACCAGACCTGACTATGTCCCCCTTCCTCTGCTGTCAGATCTAACCTTACCTCTCTCTGTCAGAGCTGAACTGACCCCACAGCCACCAGGCTTGACCCAGCCCCTCCAGCGGACCCTAACCTAACAGCAGTTCAACACTGTTCCCCCACCCCACCAACCCACAGGAGCTGACTAGAGTACACCCTCCCTTTCTGCCTCCCCACCACTCCATCTCCACTCCCATGTGAGAATGTCACTCCTCAGAAAATCTAACCCTTAATCTGCAGTGAAGTCATGTCATGGTATAAAATTGACACTATTAATAATCACAGTTCCCAAAACTGTATATTTTATGTTAACTTTGTGCAATAGAGCTGTTAAAATCCCATCCACCCTTTCTCAGTTCATTCCTAAATATTATACCTTCTACATGGATTTACCTTTCACCTATCACCATCACAATTCAGTTGACCCTAATTTGCCTAAAACATTAATTTCTTTGCCTATGATCTGGGGCAGAAACATGGAACTTTCCCTCCCCCAGAAGGAAAGTCCTTATAATTCTCCATTTCCAATTATGAATACACTTGAAGTTATCGGTTTGTCACAAGAACCTCCTACTGCTATAGATTCCATGCATGACTGCAAACACTAGCTTTTAATTTCCAATAACCTGCCTTCAGATGTCATTCCTTAAAACAAAATTAATGCTTTGTTCTCATTGAATCATTCTTGACCTTTACATCTCACTTTTACTGCTCTGAAAACGTTCTATCTTTTCATTTCTGCTATCTTCCTCATGGCAATCAGTGCTCTACTCATTATCAGATCTCTTATCTCTTCAGTTTCTGTGTGGGTTTGCAAACAATGGTCCACTACAACTTGCATGTTTGTGAGTCAATTCATAGTTATCAGCCATAATTGCTGTGGAAATATTATGGCCTTCTGGCAGGGATCTCATCCTTAAAGGGACACTATTTTTAGATTCTTCCATTAATTCTATACAATGCATGGTATTGGCAAGATATGTTGACAGTGTCAGACTCAAAATCTCCTCACTGTATTACAGTTGATGCTGACTTCTCAAATAAGAACTGGAATTGTATTTGGATTCCTCACATTGAAGTTGACAATAGTCCAAACTTTCTGCTAGTTGCAATGTGCTGTTACGTCTCATGGCTCAGGGGAATACAACACCTCATACACACAGATGGAGTTAACTTGCTGACAAACACTTTAGATCATCCCACTATTTCAGATTGAAGTGAATGCATTGCAGTGATTTTGGTGCTCTTGCCTTCTTATCCAAGGGATATGCGGTGAGAAATGGCCCAGATTGTCCCACCCTCTCAACCAGAGACATACTATGATGAGGGTTTGGGTTTGGAAGAGATAAAAGAAAAACATACCTTTACTTTCTTTTCATCCCAGCTCTAGTTGAGCAGTATCTGCAATACCATAATCCTTACCCTGGAACTTCCTTCCATTTGAAAATACTATCCTAATGTTGGTCCCACTTTGCTGTTTGAGCTTTGAGACTGAAGGTGGCATTTTCTGTTTTTTGGCCACTTGCTGATCTAAGCATTTCCCACATGTCATTCCCCAGATTAGGATACTACTCAATTGAGAGGAAAGGAAAAGATCTGTTTCAACAAAACTGTAGATTATTTGAACAACCCATTGGAATTAGATTAGATTAGATTACTTACAGTGTGGAAACAGGCCCTTCGGCCCAACAAGTCCACACCGATCCGCCGAAGCGTAACCCACCCATACCCCTACATTTACCCCACCCATACCCCTACATTTACCCCTTACCTAACACTACGGGCAATTTAGCACGGCCAATTCACCTGACCTGATCTTTTGGACTGTGGGAGGAAACCGGAGACCTGGAGGAAACCCACGCAGACACGGGGAGAACGTGCAAACTCCACACAGTCAGTCGCCTGAGGTGGGAATTGAATCCGAGTCTTTGGCACTGTGAGGCAGCAGTGCTAACCACTGTGCCACCATGCCGCCCACAAATGTACAAAGGTTACCTAACCTGTGCACTTCCAGCTCCAAACGCTCACTTCTACCTTAAGACATCACAGTAGGACGAGTCTGATTCTCATCAAATCTGCCTTAGAGCACAGGAAATTGAAAGGAGGTTTAGTAGAGGTTTACAAAATTGGGAAAAGTTTAAAATAATGCAGATAAAGAGAAACTGCTCCCATTAGCTAATGATACATGACTTGGGGGCACAGATTTAATGTTTTGATTGAGAGATGCAGGAAGCACAGTGAGTAGTGATGATTGAAAATTCACTGCCTATGAGGAAGCAGAGGTGATAAACAATTTCAAAAGAACATTTGAGAGGGATGAGCATATTTCTACCACTTTCCCCAAGAACACATTGAACTAATGTGGAGGTGCTGGTGTTGGACTGGGGTGGACAAAGTTAAAAATCACACAGCACCAGGTTACAGGTTTATTTGAAAGTACAAGCTTTCGGAGCACTGCTCCTTCATCAGGTAGGTAGTGGGGCAAAATCAGTGGACACAGAATTTATCGTAAAAGATCAAAGTGCCATACAACTGACGCAATGTATTGAACAAACCTAGGTTGCTGGTAAGTCTTTAATCACTTAGAATGGAAACACAGGTTTCCATTGATTAAAATGCTAATCCCAGAACTTCTTTCAAGTCACAGTCCTGAGACAACTTAAAATTTTGTCAGTATATATAAACAAAAGGTGACACCTCAGCTCAGACAATGAATTAAAGGTGTGAGGTTAGAGACTGTCTGTATTCCAACCTTGAGTCAGACTGGTTCTGTTTCCAGTTTAGGAATTTATAAAATGTTACATGAACTGACTGTGGACAGATCATGTGCTTTTTGAACAAAATAGAATCTGCAAATGCAAATTCACCCCATAAACGTGTGCATGTATGTGTGTAAAAGAGAGGGGGGGCAGAGAGTGTGTGTATGTGTGAGAGAGAGAGATTGTGTGTGTGCACGAGTGTGACGGAGTATATGCCTGTGAGTGATTGTGTGTGAGAGAGAGCGTGAGAGAAGGTCTGTGTATGAATGTGACCATGTGTGAGAGTGTAAGTGTGTATAACATAGTGGGGTCACCTGTAGTGTGACATGAACCCAAGGTCACAGTTGAGGCTGTCCTCATGGGTATTGAGCTTGGCTATCAGCCTCTGCTCAGAGACTCAGCGCTGTTGTGTATCCTGAAGTCCACCTTGGAGGACAGTCACCTGAGGATCTGAGGCTGAGTGTCCTTGACCGCTGAAGTGTTCCCCGACTGGGAGGGAATATCCCTGTCTAGCGGTTATTGCACGGTGTCCAATCATCCGTTGTTGTAGTGTCTGCTTGGTTTCACCAATGTAAAATGCCTCGGGGCATCCTTGCCTGCAGCGTATGAGATAGACAATGTTGGCCAAGTCACATGAGTACCTGCTGTGCACATGGTGAGTGGTATTCCCAGCTGTAATGGTAGTATCCATGTCGACACTCTGACACATTTGCAGTGGTTGCCATGACATGGTTGTACAGTGTTGTGATTGATGTTGTCTTGAAGGCTGGGAAGTTTGCTGTGAACAATGGTGTATTTAAGGTTTGTTGGTTGTTTAAAGGTGAGAAGTGGATATTTAGGGAAGGTCCTGGTGATGTGCTCATCCTCATCAATAATGTGTTGCAGGGGAAGTACTGGACGATGAAGGGTACTCTTTGGTCTTTTCCCATGTCTGCATCTCACTCTACCACAAGCCCACAGACACCTCAGTACCTCAATCTACCCCAAGCCATTGGATAACCTCACAATCCTGCACTTCTCTTGCTTTCACCCTAAACATATTAAAATAGCCATCCCCTACGGTCAAGCCCTACACACACACAGGATCTGTTCAGATGAGGAGGAATGTGATGGACACCTGAAGATGCTAAAGGTCGTCCCATGAGAACAAGATACGACGCTCAACTCATTGATCGCCAATTCCAACGTGCCACAGCGAGAAACTGTAATGATCTACTCAGGAGACAGATACAGGATACGACCAATTGCACTTCCTAAGCTGAGAATTCTTTTTTGTAATATATACTGATAAAACCTTAACTTGTCTTGGGACTGTGACTTGAAAGAAATTCTTACATTTACCTATTAATCAACTGAAACCTGCATTTCCATTCTAAGTGATTAATGCCTTTACAGCAATCTAGGTTTGTTCAGCATGTCGCATCAGTTGTATGACACTTTGATCCTTTAGTACAAATGCTGTGTCCTATGATCCTGCCTCATGAGTTACCTGACCAAGGAGCAGCGCTCTGAAAGCTTGTACTTTCAAATAAACCTGTTGGACTATAGCCTGGCGTTGTGTGATTTTTAACTATATTTAAATAAGGCTGCACAGTTTACTGTAACTTTTGTTATAATCTTGTCAAATGAGACAAATTAATTTTCTACCCCGTCGTCACTGAATTTTGGCACTAGTCAACTATTCCTTGTCAAATCAAAACTTGGAGTTACATTTGACTCATTGTGAAGTTTTCTTGCTACTCCTCATCTGTTTCCATGCTGTATCACTCCATGATTCTATAACCTAGGCTTTTCTTTGCCAAGATCAAACCTCCTTGCTTCTTTTTATCTCAGGATATTCAAGATTTTCCCTTTCTTGTCCTCCTTGAAATTCTAATTCAAATTTTGAAATTTTGCTTCCTTCTTTCATTTTCATCACTTTCCCTTTGGAATTCATGCTTTAATAATATGTTTTTTCTAATTATTGTTTAATTTGCAGCTGAATTCGAGCCTATATGCAATCTAGATTATTCTTTCCTTTCTCAAGGTTCACATGTTGAGTCAATGCCTCAATATTCTCTGCCTTTTTTGCACCCACTTTTAAATCTATTTCGAATTTTTCTACCAATTACTTCAAATTAATTATTGATAATAATTATAAGGCATTCCTAGATGCGTTTAGAAAAAATGTTTTAACATTAGATATAGACATGTTAATGTTTAAACTAATACAATGCCAATGTGAAATCTTAACATTTTTAAACTCGACCAAGTTCCAGTGCACTCATTTATAGCCAATGAGTTCATATCCTACAAGGCCTCTAATTTTGTCAGGATATCTATAAAGACTGATAACTTTGAAAAGGATACTTGAATTCTCCATGATGGACTTAAAGGAATCGCACACAAGATTGAGCGTTTTCAGTCACTTACTGCAACAAACAAACTAAAAGTAATATTGACTAAACATTAGCCATCTGGCAATCAGGACTCTAACCTACTGGATAACTTTTCAACTTTTTAACATGACCAAAAAAAATCTCATAATACAATTAAACTTCATCATCCACTTTCCACAGAACTGCAGTTTTTACAGGAACCAGTTCAAAATCACCCCCAGCTTCCAAGGGTCTACTTCTTTCTGTTGTGATGAGTGATAATATTGAATAACCATCAAAAAGCTCTTTTCATGGAATTTCTGAATTGATTACCATCAGTAAAATCTACTGTGTTTTCTGTCCCTTCCCACAGCAAGATGAATCTTAGAGTTTTTAAATTGCCACAAAATGGATCTCTTTAGCCAGAAAAAGAGTTACCCAACATTATGCCATTTAGCCCATAGAAAGGCAGAACATTTGACCTATTGACCGCTAAAGCAGCAGCATTCTGTGTTTCTCTCTTTCTGTCCAAAGCTTTGAGTTAGAAACTCTATCCACAGTTAGTCGAGCTGCTCTTGCCATTGTATCAAGTGAAATATTTTCATCTTGGTCTCAGTACATCTCACCCACAACCAATGGCTCCATGGTAACCAAGCCACTTAGGCTTATTTTGGGGTAAGAATTAGATTCTCAACAGCATGGAAACAGGTCCATCAGCCCAAGTCTACATCGACCTTCCGAAGAGTAACCCACCCAGCACCATTTCCCTCTGACTAATGCACCTAACACTATGGGCATTTTAGCATGGCCAATTCACCTGACCTGCACATCTTTGGACTGTGGGAGGAAACTGGAGCACGCGGAGGAAACCCACGCAGACACAGGGAGAATGTGCAAACTCCACACAGTCGCCCAAGGCTGGAATGCGAACCTAGAGAGCCTGGTGCTGTGAGACAGCAGTGCTAACCACTGAGCCACCGTGCCGCCCAGAGCAAAACAGAGCAAATGTCTCTCTTCACTACCCATTCTACCTTAAATTAGAAAGGTAGTCCCAAAGCATCTTATAAAACCTCATGTTTATTACACCTCCAAATCAGGTGTGGGATCTAGATCTGAGTGATTAGAGTAGTGAATGAATACTGAATTGATATCCAGCATGATTTTTTTGTTCTGTGGGAGTAGGCCTTCACAATAAAATCATAAGAAATGAGATTGAGGTAGGCCTTTGAGCTGTTCCCTCACTAAATATCATAACTGATATTGATTGGGGGCTTTGCGAGATTCAGTGGAAGCCCACAGAACAAGGGTTAAATTGGACTTAATCAGATCAGGGAAAACACAATGGGATATGGTTAGATCAGGGTGAGTTCTTAGCAGCTACTTACAGGGCAAGAATAATGGTTTTGTAATGCTAAATGGGGAACTGATTATAGAGGGAATACGCAATCTTTAAAATGATTGTCATTATTTGGAGGTGCCGGTGTTGGACTGGGGTGTACAAAGGTAAAAATCACAGAACACCAGGTTATAGTCCAACAGGTTTATTTGGAAGCACTAACTTTCGGAGTGCTGCTCCGGTTGTTGTCAATGCCTGATGAAGGGGCAGCTCTCCGAATGTTAATGATTGAAGCACTTAAGTGAACAGCAGGTGGTAACCGCAAGATTAGTTTCACGTAATATGAAGTACTTCACTGAACAATCGCTGTTAACCACAGAGATTAGTTTCAAGTGCCATTGCAGGTAGCATCCAAGGAGCAGGAAAGTCGAAGTTTCGAGCATAAGCTCTTCATCAGGAATGTTGGGGGCTTAAGGGGGCTGAGAGATAAATGGGCGGGGGTTGGGCTGGGGGGAGGTAGATAGACATTAATTACTTACCATGCCTCTATGGTATCTGTCACGGTCTATCCTACCACAAATCTTTCTAGGAACAAATTGCTACTCACTGGATATCCACTGAAACGCCAGCGTCTTTTGCGACCGCATAATCTTAAAATCCCATTGTGCGACTGGATTCAAAACTGCCCTATACATTTTCTGACATTTGTCTGGATGTGGCAGATGGGGAGGGCGGGGGAGAAAGAAACGGAAGGCTTGGAGACTTTCATCATGGTGGATGGATGTGCATAGGGACTGAATGTCCATGATGAAAATGAGTCACTGGGGGCCGTGGAACCAAAAGTCACCAAGGTGGAGGGTGTGAGTGATGTCTCAAATGTATGTGGGGAGATCCTGGACAAAGGGGGACAGGACAGTATCAAGGTATGCAGAGATAACTTCGGTGGGGCAGGAATAGGCTGAGACAACAGGTTGACAGGGGCAGTCGGGTTTGTGAATTGTGGGTAAGAGGTAGAACCGGACGGTGCAAGGTTCCCAGACTGAGGTTGGAGGCTGTTGGTGGGAGGTCCCCAGAGGTAATGAGGTTGTGAATGGTCTGGGAGATGATTGTTTGGTGATGGGAGGTGAAGTTATGGTCGAGGGGGCAGTAGGAGGAGGTGTCCATGAGTTGGTGGTGTAGATGTTGTAAAGGCCTAAAATAAATTCCCACTTGTGACTTCCTCCTTTTTTTGTTTCATATCATCATCCAATTGTTTCTGAATCTTGATCTTAACGGGTATTAATGAATCAATATCCAGTTTTGGATCTTTCCCCATTTTTATTTCTATTGTAATTAATGGAGGGAGGCAACTGATGAACCCCTTTTGCTGTACAGGACTAATCATCCGGTTAGCTGGTATAAAGGCAGCTACAACTTTGAATGGTGAGAGTATGATGGCATGTCAATCAACCTGCAAATATTTCCACTACTTCACATATTCCATAATTCTCGGAACAATAACAACTTCTCTCATTCTTCCTTTCCTATCCTGGTCACCAGGTATTGCTTTACCTAATAAAAGCAATATTCAAATAACTAATCCATCACTTGGTTTCTGGTTTTGTTCTCTATCTCCATATTCTGCACAATGACTACATAACTCGCAGAACATAAAGCAACTGTTTACACTACCCCAAAACACCTTCCTCAACTTTTAACAGCTTCAGACATATTTCCACTTCTATTACCTTTTCTGTATAATGCTACTTGTCGCAAAGTCCTTAAATGCCAGCCTTATCCTTGTTTATTTATGTCTTTGCAAGACTTGTCAAATGGTGAGTAGCAAAGCAAATCACCACAGATGGCAGTCCCATCTTCAGAATGGGCGAACCCCCCAACTCTTACTGTAGGACATATTAAGGTCAATGAAATCTTGCCAGGGCCAGTTTGTGTCAGAATGATTTTTTTCAGTGGAGGTTTAGGATGGACTATTAGGAGTCTGATGTCTACCATTCTGCATAAAAATACAGATACCTTCAGATAAAATGCAAAAATAAACTTCAGTGTTTTCTCCCTATATAAATCTTCAGTTAGAGATCTGCAGACCTCACTTTCTCCTCCTAGTTAGAGATCCACAACTGCCTCTACTATAAGGTCTCCTCAGATACAACTCTACACTTGATCCTCGGAACTACTTTGCCTCATGTCAACAAGTATACTCCAGATTAAGTCCAGGAAAGCACAGGAACAGGAGTAGGCCATTCAGCATGTCAAGCCTGACCTGCCATCCAATACAATCATAGCTGACTGAACACTTCAATGCCTTTCATCCATCCCATCCTCATAGCCTTGTATAACATTGGTATTCAGAAATCTATCAATATTTACATTAAACATATTGATCTCCATACTGATCTCCACATTCTCTACCTGAGAGGGCATCCACGGCCCTCTCAGGTAGAGAATTCCAAAGCTTCACAACCCTCAAGGTAAAAATATTTTGCCTCAACTCTCTTATTTTTAAATTGTGCTTCCTGTTTCTAGACTCCTCAACCAGGGGGAATATCTTACTTGCATCTACCCTATCCAACTCTTTAAGTGTTTTGCAAATTTCAAGGTCACCTTTCGTTCTTCAAAACTCTAGAATACAAGCCCGATTTGCTCAAGTTCTCTTCATAGCACAGTGCCACCATCCCAGAAAGAAGCCTGCTGAACCTGTATTATATTCCCTCTCTGGCAATAATTTATTTCTTGAGATAAGGAGATCAACTTGCACACTGTACTTCAGCTACAATCTAACAAAGCTCCGATACAACTGAAGCAAAATTTCAGTACTCCTATACTCAAACTTCCCATAAAACCTTCCCACCTCTTTCCTGCTTTCCCCTGACTACTCGTCAATTTTATATGTAAGTGGGCATTGGCCTCAGACAGTGCACCTTCTCTTGTCCCTGTTGAACCACTTAAGTGGACAATTAAAAGTCATTTAAGAGATGCTTCCGACATAGACATAATTTTGCAGTTCATTCGAGTTGCTCAAGGACAAGGAGAATGCCAGGTGGATCACCTTGCTTAGGCCTTCAGCAGGAAGAAGGTGGGGCATCTCCTCACTGGTTCCCTTTCTACTTCAGACATGCACCAAAGTCTTCAGCCAATTAACGCCTAAATGTCTGTGGGGCAGTTATCAAAAACAAAAACCATAAAATTGTACCCTAGAATTATAGGATTGTAAGCTATTTATTATAATACATGTCCAGCAACCAGCAAAACCTTCACTGTGTATGAAGTCTCAAAGAGAAGGCTTTTTAGTAGTCTATTAACAAATTTAGTTGACATTTGATTGAGTTTTTTAATGAAGTGGCAAAGAAGATTGATGAAGGCAGAGCAGTAGACATTGTCTACGTGGACTTTAGCAAGGTGTTCAGCATGGTTCTGCATGGTAGACTGGTTAGCAAGGTTAGATCACTTGGAACCGGGGGAGCTAGTCAATTTGATACAAAATTGTCTTGAATATGGAGATAGAGGGTAATGGTAGCTGGTTGTTTTTTTGTCTGAAAGTCTGTGATCAGTTGTGTGTCACAGGATATAAGTTGGGTCCACTGCTTTTAATCATTTATATAAATTATTTGGATATGAATTTAGGAGGTATGGTTATTAAGTTTGCAGATGACACCAAAATTGGTCGTGTAGTGGACAGTGAAAAAGGTTATCTCAGAATACAATGGGACCTTGATCAGATGAGGCAGTGGGCCGAAAAGTGGCAGATGGAGTTTTATTTTGATAAATGTGAGGTGTTGCATTTTGGTAAGGCAAATCAGGGCAGGACTTACACAACTAATGGAAGGTTCCGTGTTGCTGAACCAAGGCCCGAGGGGTCCAGGTTTCTTGAAAGTGGAGTTGCAGGTAGACAGGGCGGCAAAGGAGAAAGTGAAGGCTGCAGGTGCTGGAGATCAGAGATCAAACCCTGTTGAAGGGTTTATGTCCGAAACGTCGATTCTCCTGCTCCTCGGATGCTGCTGGACCTGCTGTGCTTTTCCAGCACCACACTTTCGACTCGAGGGTGATGAAGAAGGCATTTGGCACGCTTGTCTTCATTGATCAGTGCATCAAGGAGTTGGGAGGTCATGTTGCTGCTGTATAGGACATTGGTGAGGCCACTTTTGGAATTCTGCATTCAATTCTGGTCTCCCTTCTATAGGAAAGATGTTGTTAGCCTTGAAAGGATTCAGAAAAGATTTACAAGGATGCTGCTGGGATTGAGTGCCTGAGCTACAGAGAGAAGCTGAATTGGCTGGGGCTGTTTTCCCTGGAGCACTGGAGGCTGAGAGGTGACCTTATAGAGATTTATAAAATCATGAGGGGCATGGATAGGAGTAGGGGAGTCCAAAACTAGAGAGCATAGGCTTCAGGTGAGACAGGAAAGAGTTAAAAGGGATCTATGGAGCAACCTTTTCATTCAGAGGGTGGTGCATGTTTGGAATGAGCTGCCAGGGGAAGTGGTGGAGGCTGGTACAATTATGACATTTAAAAGTATTTGAGTGGGTACATGAACAGGAAGCATTTAGAGGGACCTGAGTCAAATGCTGGCAAATGAGACTAGATCAGTGGTCGGCATGTACACGTTGGACTGAAGAGTCTGTGTCTGTGCTATACAGCTCACTGGCTGCATTTGATAAATCATTGCTTAGGACTCACTTTACAATCAATATCAAAGCTTTGGAGAGTGAGCACAAGGACATTTAGTTAAATAGTATGGTGGTACAAGGGGTCTTCATTTATGTGGAGATATGGGAGAAGTTCTTCATATAGCAGAGAGGATTAAGGGAGATTTAATTGAGATATTCAAATTGAAAGGTATAGATAATGTGAAAAAGGGAAAACTGTTTTGATTGACAGGAGCGTTGGCAACCACAAAATTGATTGAAGGTAATTTGCAAAAGAACCTGAAGATAATACTTTTTAATGCAGTGAGTTGTTATGATCTGGAATTGATTGTCTGAAAGAATTGTGAAAGGAAATTTAACAGTAGCTTTCAAAATGGAACTGGATATACAATTGAAAAGGAAACATCGCCTAGCTATGGGGAAGGGTCAGGGAGTGTGAGTGTTTGAGTGGAATTTTCACAAAGTCAGTGCAGGCACTATGAGCCAAATAGTATGCTTTGTGATTCACCTTCAGGAGTTTTGCATGACTGGAGTATTAGATTAAATGGTTCTGAATTACTGTTAATAACAAATATTAGTCAGTGATTGGTGTAAAAATTTAGCTTGCCTGTAATATCAAAACAGTAAATAGCAGACCATGACAAGTTCTTGCAGTAAATACTGATCTATTTGTATTTCAGTTCAGTGACTGCCACATGTTTGGTAGAGAACATCATAAAAGAGACTAAGCTAAGCTATGTTGATTTGCACATAGCTAAATCTAGTATGCAATTTTAGTATTAATAAAGTAAGTCATAATTTCTGATGTGATCACAAAATAGTCAACATGACCTTCAAAGAGCTAGAAGTTAGAATACTGTTTGTTTTGTACTTTAGTTCCTTAGTAATGATAGCAACGTCTTATAAAATGCTACAAAGTGAATTTTAGGCAATCCAAAATTGTAAATCTAGGGTATTTCTCACTGCTCTACATGAATTACAAGTTTATTACAGTAATTACCTATTGTGGACAAGAGATACTAAATGCTTTATTATACTGTCTCTCAAATTTATAATTTATAAACATTATTGCATTAAATTGTGCTGTTTCTTGTTTCTATACATTGATAAATAGAAAGTCCATTTTCAAGTTAAGTCACTGGTGTTTTTGTTTCGTCAGACAGGTATTCAGTTTTTCACCAAGCTTTTGAATGAGGAAAGCCAGCTCCTCAGTTGCTTGAGATTTGTCTTCTAGAAGTTCATATCGAAGACTTGAGATATCCTGTTTAATTTCTTTCAGTTCACCTAGGAAAGAAAATTGAAATATCAGTGAAGATATTAAGTCTATGGGAAATAATTACTGAACTAATATTGATTTAAGGCATATGAAATACAATTTAAAAACAACATGATTTAACACAATAAGTAATATCTAGAAGAAAATTCATTTTGCAGTTATGAGATGCAAATTGTTGACACTACTGTTGTAGTTGGCAGAATTGGATTTTTCATCTTATTAATTCCTTATTTTAATCCCATCACATCTCATTGTCATCAGCAATCTCTTGGTAATAGCATATGATTGTTCACCTAGGAGATTCCATGTCACTGGTCATGGGATCGGTGGGTCCTTGTGGGGCTGATGATCCCTTTCCGAAAGCATATTTGGCAGTTGCTTTCAGGAAGTGGAATTGGGTTTGAAATCATCGGTGTTCCTTTTCCATACTTCATGCTGATGGCTGTTCTCAATGAATTGTGTCCCTTCAAACAGGAACTTCCTCCTAGTCAATTTCTTTGGAATGAGGGTCTTCCATACTTTGATGTCTATGTTACATTTCATTGTGGAAGACTTCAGGAAGCCTTTGAAACACTTTGTTTGTTCTCCTCTCGCTCGTGTGTTTTCCTTGTGCTGGGCAAAGATGATTTGCTTTGACAATCGAAACTCAGGCATCCTAAACCACAAAGGAGGTGGTTTCAGATGACCATGGCCTCAGTGCTGATGCTGTTGACCCATCACAACTAAACTTCATTTAAGTTAAAGAGTAACTTTGCCCATACATCTGAACACATCTTTACTTTGTGTCATCAACACTGAACATCACAAAGATGCTTACATTTTGAGAGAGCTCCTTTAACCAAAATGAAGTGAAGTTGGCTTTGGGAGAAGTTGAAGTGTCTCCTGGCAATGTTGCAATTTGACTTATGAGAAATGTTGCATGGCTCATGTAGCAATGGAAATAAGAAATAGCTAAAGAAAAGGCAAGCAGGCAACTAATTGGGATATCAGCTTACAGCTGGGGTTCTGCAAGGTTTGTAGCTCAGGTTGAGGTTTAGGGTGTAGGTTTGCTCGCTGAGCTGTAGGTTTGATATCCAGACGTTTCATTTCCTGCCTAGGTAACATCATCAGTGGCGACCTCCAAGTGAAGCGAAGCTGTTGTCTCCTGCTTTCTATTTATAAGTTTTTCCTGGATGGGGTTCCTGGGGTTTGTGGTGATGTCATTTCTTGTTCATTTTCTGAGGGGTTGATAGATGATATCTAGATCTATGTGTTTGTTTATGGCGTTGTGGTTGGAATCCTCTAGGAATTCTCTGGCATGTCTTTGCTTAGCCTGTCCCAGTCGAACTGGTGGTTTTTTTCATCTGTGTGTACGGAGAGAGGGTCATGTCTTTTGGTGGCTAGCTGGTGTTCGTGTATCCTGGTGGATAACTTTCTTCCTGTTTGTCCTACGTAGTGTTTGTGGCAGTCCTTGCATGGAATTTTGTAAATGACGTTGGTTTTGTCCATGGGTTGTACTGGGTCTTCTAAGTTTGTTAGTTTTCGTTTGAGAGTGTTGGTGGGTTTGTGTGCTACTAGGATTCTAAGGGGTCTTAGAAACAAGATAGAAAAGACATTTAACATCATCAACAACACCCTCACAGGCCTAAAGTTCACCAAGGAGGAAGAAACCGACAACAGTGTGGTAAGGAGGAAGGTTGGGAAAACTAAGTCTGCCTTTGTTCAGTAGTGTTTGTGATAGAAGTTTAAAGTGAAATTTACATATTTCCTTGAAGTATCCTTTGTTTTAATGAATGTTTGAATTACTTTGATTTATACACTAACAAACAAATTCAAAAAGCTTCAAAAAGTGAAATCTTGTCCATCATTTTATTCCATTGGATCACTTGGTTACCATAGGCATCATTACATTTCCATACTTGTGAAATTCTCTTGCAAGGCCACTCACTATATAATATAATGGTAAGATGAAGGAGCCTTGGAATGACAAGAGCAGAGGAGCTCCTTGTCAAAAGGAAGAAGGAAGCTTACTCAAGGTTGAGGAAACATGGATCTGGCACAGCTTTAGAGGATTACAGGGTGGCAAGGAAAGAACTCAAAAATGGACTGAGGAGAGCTAGGAGGGGGCACAAAAAAGCATTGGTGGGAAGGATTAGGGAGAACCCAAAGGCATTCTACACCTACATGAGGAATATGAGAATGATCAGAGAGAGGGTAGAGCTGATCAGGGATAGTGGAGGGAACTTGTGGATCAGTAGTGTCCTGCAGGGATCTGTTCTTGGGCATCTGCTCTTTGCAGTTTTTATAAATGACTTGGATGAAGAAGTGGAAGGGTAGGTTGGTAAGTTTGCTGATGACACAAAGGTCAGGGTGTTGTTGATATGGTCAAGGCCTTTTGCAGGCTACAACATGACAGAGCTGGGCTGAGAAGTGGCAGATTGAGTTCAACCTGGATAAATGCGAAGTGATTCATTTTGGAAGGTTGAATACAGGTTAAAGACAGGATTCTTGGCAGTGTGGAGAAACAGCAGGATCTTGGGGTCCATGTACATAGATCCCTCAAAGTTGCAACTCAGGGTGAGAGGGTTGTTAAGACGACATATGGTGTTTTGGCTTTCATTAATGGGGATTGAGTTTAAGAGGCGTGAGATTTTGCTGCAGCTCTATAAAACCCTGGTCAGACACTTGGAATATTGTGTCCCGTTCTAATTGCCGGATTATAGGAAGGATGTAGATGTTTTAGACAGGGTGCAGAGGAGATTTACCAGGGTGCTTCCTGGATTGGAGGACGTGTCTAATGAAAAGAGGTTGAATGAGCTAGGGCTTTTCACACTGGAGAGAAGAAGGAAGAGAGGTGACTTGATAGACGTGTACAAGGTAATGAAAGGCAGAGATAGAGTAGGTAGCCAGGCACTTTTCCCCAGGGCAGAAGAGGCTGTCATGAGGGGTCATAATTTTAAGGTTAAGATTGGTGAAAGGGTTAGGGGAGATGTCAGAGAGTGCCCCAGAGAGTGGTGGGTACGTGGAATGAACTGCCAGCAGTGGTAGTAGAGTCCGAGACTTTAGGGACATGCTGGACAAGCACATGAACGGCAGTAAATTGAGGGGTGCGTAGGTTAGGTTGTTCTTAGATTAGGATGTTCTTAGATTAGGATAAATGCTAGACACAAGATCGAGGGCTGAAGGGCCTGCACTGTGCAGTACTGGCTTTTGCCTGAAACGTTGATTTTCCTGCTCCTCGGATGCTTCCTGACCTGCTGTGCTTTGCAGCACTATTCTAATCTTGACTCTGATCTCCAGCATCTGCAGTCCTCATTTTTGCCCTGTATTGTTTTACGTTCTATAATGAAACCTTGCACTGGGCTGGTATGTATTGCTTATCCTGGGGGAGAAATAAGTCCCATATTTCTGCCCATCTGAAGGAACAAAAAGACAGTGCCTGCAAAAGAGGGCACTGATTTCCCCCTTTCTGGGCAAAGGTCAGCAACTATACAGGGCAGCTAACTCTAGACTGATAGTTCTTGTCTAGGAGCTCAAATGTGGAGCAGGCACAAGGGATGGTGATGAATTCTGGGATATCTAGTGAGTGGTGCATTGTTCCAGGAACTGCGAGTGGTGAGATGGAGTGGAAATTGTATGTAACAGCTGTCACAAGGGCATGGTAGGTAATTAATGATGTTTGGTGAGATATGGCAAGAGAATTCACTAGGCCTTGTGGCAACATACCCTCCAGAAAACATAATGGACCTCAGACTTAGCCAAAAATACATAAGATTCTGTCCTATGTCTTACAAACTTGCCGCTTTTTTTTCAGGAATATGTTGCCCAACACATTTACTTCAAAGACTTTTAAAGTGTATCTACATATTGCAACACCAATTCTATTTTATACTTAGGTGACTGACCACTCTGCTGTCCAGTTCTTTCATTGTCTCTGTGTCTGCAGTTTAGAGAATGTAGTAGGTGTATTTTACAGTCATACTTGTATTCTAAACGTTGTTTAGCAGAGTTCTTTATTGGGAGTTCTTTTCTTGAGTGATATAGTTCAAGAGATATGTTTCTTTACAATCTGCGTAAATGTTGTTGATCCTTACCTTCATTAACTTCATCATTTTCTT
This sequence comes from Chiloscyllium plagiosum, assembly GCF_004010195.1. NCBI lineage: Eukaryota > Metazoa > Chordata > Chondrichthyes > Orectolobiformes > Hemiscylliidae > Chiloscyllium > Chiloscyllium plagiosum. The sequence continues at coordinate 3,910,750 of NC_057741.1, forward strand.
TATCAACTTGAGCTTTCAAGACATATCGTTTGATCAGTCGTTTCATTATTTGCTGTGAAAAACAAGAAAACAACAAAACCAAGAGTATCAAAGAACAATCAGAAAAATAGAAATGTTAAGGTTGAATTCTGACTAACAATGAATGCCCTGAATTAGATGTTAATAGAACTCTAAAAATACTGCTCATGGATTACCTATTTATACTGAACCAATTCACAAAGAACAGATGATAGAATGTAAATTGTTCTGCGCTCGTGAACATTTTTCAGTCAGCACTCTGGAATAGCCATTGATTCTCTTTTCTCCTCAGGTCAGCTCAGTCCACCTCCAGATTATCTCAGGGTCAGAACAAGACAGCAGAAAATAACTGGGTTTCTTTCTTTCTGTTGGCTTTTCAAACTTTTGTGATATGTAGGTATTTTGTACAATATGTAACATTTGAAGTATGACAGAGAACCACTAAACTCAAGCTCATTTTATGGGAACAGGGTACTGAGTTAGATGATCAGATATGATCAAATTGCATGGCAGAGGAGGCTCAATGAGCAGAGTGGCTTACCTGTGCTTCTATTTGCTATGTTTCTATGTATTTTACTACGTTTCCCCAATGCCCTGTGGCCATTCTATCTTGTCACTGTCATCACAGAGCATCACATATAGACAAGGCAGCAATATTTATTGACACCCAACAGAAGGGAATGCAAAGGAAACAAATACAGGCTGCAGTTCACTACCAAAAGGCAGACCAAACACTGGGATCTTGACTATGGCGGTCTACACTGGTATTCTGTATGCAGTTAGTATCTACTGGGACTGGGTATCAACCAGATAAGCACTAAGTGAATGAGCATTAAGTGAGCAGCCCTGAGGTGCAGCCTGTTGTAGTCTGTGAGCTGGATGCTGTCCATGCATACAACGCCCTGAAGCCTTTCAATACTAGTTGGCAGTGGGCCCTGCTTTGCAAATCTGTGCTTAATGAAGGTCTGGAAATTAATTAGAGAGATGTCAGGTGCCAATGTTCCCAAGGTGTTGTTGAGTCCTAGAGGAGAAAGTGAGGTCTGCAGATGCTGGAGATCATGTCAGGTGCCAATGTTCCCAAGGTGTTGTTGAGTCCTAAGCAATATAGAGGTCATTCAGAGCAAGCAGTCAGCTGAACCCGTCAGGTACCTGCTCTGATTTCCATGTCAAGTTTTCTCGACATCTACCTTGTTCGGCAAGTTTGGTAAGGTAGGAAGCTGAATATTAATGAGGTGAGTTGGACCATTAACAAGGCGTTAGATAAAAAATAATCCCACTTAACTGGCAACTTGCCTCACCACTCAGCAAAAGCACAAGACTATAAGACATAGGGGCAGAAATTAGGCCATTCAGCCCAATGGGTCTGCTCCACCACTCAATCATGGCTGATAGGTTTCTCAACCCCATTCTCCCACTTTCTCCCCATAACCCCTGATCCCTCTGATACTCAAGTACCTATGTAACTCAGTCTTAAATATACCCAATGACCTGGCCTCCACAGCCCTCTGTGGCAATGAATTCCATAGATTCACCACTCTGGCTGAAGTTTGTCCTTATCTCCATTCTAAAAGGTCTGCCTTTTACTCTAAGGCTATGCCCATGGGTCCTAGTCTCTCTTACCAATGGAAACATCTTCCCAACATCTACTCTGTCCAGGCCATTCGATATTCTGTATGTTTCAATTAGATTCCCGCTGATACTTCTAAACTCCATCGAGTATAGTCCCAGAATCCTCAAACGTTCCTCATATATTAAGCCTTTAATTCCTAGGATCATTCTCGTGAACCTTCACCAAACACAATCCAGGGCTAATACATCTGTCCTGAGGTATGAAGCCCAGAATTGCTCACAATATTCCAAATATGGTCTCACCAAAGCCTTCTAGAGCCTCAGACCTCTCAAAATAAATGCCATAATTGCATTTGCCTTCCTAACCACTCACTCAACCTGCAAGCTTACCGAGAGAACCCTGGACTAGAGCTCCCAATACTCTTTGCACTTCAGACTTCTGAATTTTCTCCTCATTTAGAAAATAGTCCATGCTTCTATTCCTCCTAACAAAGTGCATAACCTCACACTTTCCCATGTTGTACTCCATCTGCCACTCCTTTTACAGCCTTCCTGCCTCCTCAATGCTACCTGTCCCTCTACCTACCTTTGTATCACCTGCAAGCTTAGCCAGAATGCCCTCACTTCATTCATGTAGATCATTAATGTATAAAGTGGAACGTTATGGTCCTAACACTGAGCCATGTGGAACACCACTTGTCATCGGCTGCCATCCTGAGAAGGATCCTTTTCTCCCCACTCTCTGCTTTCTGCCAGACAGCCAATCTTCTATCCATTCCTGAAGAAGGGCTTATGCCCGAAACGTCGATTCTCCTGTTCCCTGGATGCTGCACCTGCTGCGCTTTTCCAGCAACACATTTTCAGCTCTATCCATGCTAGTACCCTGCCTCTGGACCCTGATCTTACTCAGTAGCCTTCTGTGTGGCACCTTGTCAAAGGCCTTCTTGAAATCTAGGTAGATAACATCCATTTGCTCTCCTTTGTCTAACCTGCTTGTTACTTCCTCAAAGAGTTCTAGCAGATTTGTCAGGCATGAACTCCACTTGATGAAACCATGCTGACTTTGCCCTATTTTACCATACATTTCCAAATACCTGAATTCAGAAATCTCATCCTTCACAGAGGATTCCAGGATCTTACTCACAACCGATCAATCGGTCTGTAATTTTCTGCCTTTTTAAACAGGGGTGTCATGTTAGCGATTTTCCAGTCCTCTGTACCCTCCCTGATTCTAGCGATTCCTGAAAGATCACCACTATGTCTCCTCTATCTCTTTAGCTCTCACCCTTAGAACTCTGGGGTGTAGTCCTTCTGGTCCAGGTGATTTATCCATCTTCAGGCCATTTAGTTTATTTTGCACCTTCTCCTTGGTGATGGCCACCATATTCAGCTCTGCCCCTAACTCTCTTGAATCTTTGGGATATTACTCGCGTCTTCCACTGTGAAGATTGATGCAAAGTAATTATTCAGTACCTCAGCCATTTCCTTGTTCCCTACTACTACCCCTCCAGCATCATTTTCCAGTGGCCCAATGTTCACTTTTCCCTCTCTTTTGCCCTTTACACATCTAAAGAAATTCTGACAATCTTCCTTTATATTACTGGCTAGCTTACCCTCATATTTAATCTACTCCCTCCTTACTTCTTTGTTTGTTGCCATCTCTTAGTCTTTGTAAGCTTCCCAATCCTCTGGCTCCTCACTGCCTTTCGCCACATTCCATACTTTCTCTTTTGTTCTTATGTTATCCCTGACTTCCCTAGTGAGCCACAGCTGCCTCATCCTTCCTGTACCAGGCTTCTTTTTCCTCGGGATGAGTCTTCTGCTGTGTCTCCTGAATTACTCCCAGAAACTCCTGCCATTGCTGTTCCACTGTCTTTCCTGCTATGCTCCTCTCCCAGTCAATTCTACCCAGCTCCTCCCTCATGCCTGTGTAGTTGCCTTTATTCAGCTGTAATACCGTTACCTCTGATTCTATCTTCTTCCTCTCAAATTGCAGAGTAAATTCAATCATATCATGATCACTGCCTCCTAAGGGTTCCTTCACCTGAAGTTCTCTTATGAAGTCTGCCTCATTGCACAACACTAAATCTAGTTTTGCCTGTTCCCCGATAGGCTTCACCACAAACTGCTCCAAACAGCCATCTCCTCGACATTCTATAAAAACCTTTTCTTGCGATCCACTACCAACCTGATTTTCCCAGCCCACCTGCATATTGAAATCCCCTTTGATCACTGTAACTTTGCTTTTCCTGCACATCTTTTCTATCTCCTGGTGTATCTTGCGCCCCAGCTCCTGACGACCGTTTGGAGGCCTGTACATAACTCCAACTATGGATTTTTTTAAACCTTTGCAGTTCCTCAATTCACATTCTACACTATCTGACTTTATTTTGTTTATTATTATTGATTTAATTTCATTTCTTACTAATAAGGCAACCCACCCCCTCTGCCCACCTGCCTATCTTTTCGATAGGATGTATATCCTTGAAAATTCAGCTCCAACTCTGATCCCCTTGCAGCCACATCTCCGTGATGCCTACCACATCATACCTGTCAATTTCAATCTGCACCACAAGCTCATTTACTTTATTCTTTATACTGTGTACATTCAGATAGAACACCTTCAGTCCTGTATTAATTGTCCCTCTTCTCATTGTCATTTGTTTGTCCAGCATGTTTGAAGTTTGATTGCTAACCCGTTCCATACACTCTGTCCTATATGTGTCTGTGTTGGAGACTTTAATAACCTCTCCTGAGTTCTGCAGTCTTACCTCCTCTTTTCATTCGGGTTTTCTAATTTCCCCTATAACTGAACTCTCCTTCCCCTAATGGGCAAGTTGCTCCCGACGTTGACTTTGGGTTCAGACTTATCATCTGATTCAAATCATATCACAGTCTACATTGTTCAAACCCCTTTAAGATTTCATCCAGTCTATTTAGATACAATTAGCTCGCCTTCTTTCGTACTCTGCTTTTTGGGTCTTTTTGTTTTCATAGCTTCATCTTAAAGTTTGCCCAATTTTCTGGCCTACAACTAAACTTTGCTGACTTGTGTCTTTTCCACCCTCATACTAAACTTAATTTCTTATTTAATTATGGATGATATTTTTCCCAGAGCCTTTTTTTTTCCTTGAGGGAAAACCTTAGCTTTTAAAATAATACACGAACTGTGAATGCTGAAGATCTGAATGAAAACATAAATTACGGAAGAAACTCAGTAGGTCTGGCAGCATATGTGGAGAGAAAGCAGAGTTAATGTTTTGAATCATTGATCCTTCACCAGAGATTGACACTAAGTAATAAAATTAGCTCAGCCATGATAGGCTGAATGGCTTCCTTGTACACCTTAACAATTCTGTTATTCCACGAATTCATTCCATTGCTGTTTTACATTTTTAAAATGAGGTTGAGAATCATATAGGCTTCCTGCTTTGCAGTGAACATAGCTGATTCTGGATAACAACTTTGTCTGCCTTTGTGTCTTAATTTAACCTAAAGCTGAACTTTGACTTTGAGGTTGTTCTTCCTTGGTCATGTGATTTGACAGATGAAGTCTACAGGCCAAGTTTTGAAGTAATTTAAATCCTACCAACCTGAAAAAGACCATATTCCTTCTTTCTACTTCTTAGTAGCAAGCCAGTTTTCTACCCATGCCAACATGTGACTCCCTACACCGCGAGTTTTTATTTTCCACAATAACCTTTAATGTGGCCCCTTACCACATGTCTTCTGGAGGTCTAAGTATATTTTCTGATTCCTCTTTTTCTACAGCACCAGTTACATCTTCTAAGAATGTCATAAAAGAGTTAAATATTTTCTTCTGACAATTTAATTAGGGGCTGCTTGCAATACCAGATAAAAGAACTAAACCAGCCGTTCAGTCTTCTAAATGTTTGCTTAGTAAAAAGCAAAGGAAGAATTCACATACGATACAACAGACAGGGCAGAATGTTCATTTTAATGAGGGCTATCTGACCTAACCAAGAGGTCTACAAAGATCCTGCTTGATTCTGTCAAATAAATGGACAAAATTGGCTTTAAATAGCTGATCAAAAATGGGAGTAATAAACATACCTAAGTAGAGAAAGCGCTCCTGTGAGCATCTAAAAGGGAACCAAGATCCGCCCTCAGGATCAGGCACTCTCAGGAGACCACCCATGGGCATGGTCTCTGACTTCGCAAAATTGATCTTATAACAATAATGCTAATCTTTAACAATGTTAAGCCAACTAGCCTGTAGTTTCCTGCTTTCTGCCTCCCGCTTTGACTAAAGAAATAACATTAGCTATTAGTCAATCTAAAGGAACCTTCCATGAATCTAATGGGTTTTGGAAAATTAAAACCAATCATCAACTATTTCACCAGCTACTTCTTTTAAGTCCATCAGGACTTGGGGATTCGTCAACTTGCAATTCCAATAGATTACTTCGTACGACTTCCTTGGTCATTGTAATTTTCTTGAGTTCCTTCCTCCCTTTCAATTCCTGATTTACATCTAATTCTGGGATACAACTTTTCTCCTCTTTTGGAAACTGAAGCAAAATATCTGTTCAAGTTAAATGCTAGCTCTTTATCTCTTTAATCATCTGAAGAAAGATTTTCAATCTGTGTTTTTATATTTTTAGCTCAGTTTATCTTATGCCTTTTCCTCCATCTGATAATTCCAATCGATATGCAGGCTAGATTCCTGAAGGGCTTATGCCCGAAACGTCGATTCTCCTGTTCCCTGGATGCTGCCTGACCTACTGCGCTGTTCCAGCAACACATTTTCAGCTCTGATCTCCAGCATCTGCAGACCTCACTTTCTCCTCGAAGATAAAATCCCCCAATTGACAATTAGAGTCATAGAGATGTACAGCACAGAAACAGACACTTCAGTCCAACTTGTTCATGCCAACCAAATATCCCAACCCAATCTAGTCCCACCTGCCAGCACCCAGCCCATATCCTTCCAAACCCTTCCTATTCATTTACCCATCCAGATGCATTTTAAATGTTGCAGTTGTACCAGCCTCCACCACTTCCTCTGGCAGCTCATTCCATACACGTACCAACCTGTGTGTGTAAAAGTTGCCCCTTAGGTCTCTTTTATATCTTTCCCCTCTCACCCCAAACCTATACCCTTTAGTTCTGGACATCCCTACCCCAGGGAAAAGACTTTGTCTATTTACCCTATCCATGCTCCTCATGATTTTATAAACCTCTATAATGTCACCATTCAGCCTCTGATGTTCCAAGGAAAACAGCCCTAGCCTATTCAAACTCTCCCTGTAGCTCAAATCAATGAATGCTGGCAACATCCTTGTGAATCTTTTCTGAACCCTTTCAAGTTTCACAATATCCTTCTGATAAGAAGGAGACCAGAAATTGCATGCAATATTCCAAAAGTGGCATAACCAATGTCATGTAATGCCGCAACATGACCTCCCCAACTCCTATACTCAATACTCTGACCAATAAAGGAAAGCATACCAAACGCCTTCTTCACTATCCTATCTACCTGTGACTCTACTTTCAAGGAGCTATGAACCTACACTCCAAGGTCTCCTTGTTCAGCAATACTCCCTAGGACCTTATCATTAAGTGTACAAATCCTGCTAAGATTTGCTTTCCAAAATACAGCACCTCACATTTATCTAAATTAAACACCATCTACCACTCCCCATCTGATCAAAATCCCATTGTAATCTGAGGTAACCTTCTTCACTGTCCACTACACCTCCAATTTTGGTGTAATCTGCAAACTTACTAACTATCCCTCCTACGTTCACATCCAAATCATTTATATAAATGATGAAAAGTAGTGGACCCAGCACTGATCCTTATGGCACTCCACTGGTCACAGGCCTCCAGTCTGAAAAACAACCCTCCACCACCACCCTCTGTCTTCTATCTTCAAGCCAGTTCCGTATCCAAATGGCTAGTATTCCCTGTATTCCAAGAGATCTTAACTTGCTAACTAGTCTCCCATGGGTCCCAATCCAGGTAATTCCACAGCCATATCTCAGGTGTGGCTGCTAGATCATACTTATTTATCTCAATTTGTACTACTCGTTCATCTGCTCTGTTGTGAATGCTATACTCATTCAAATACAATGCCTTAGGTTTTGTCCTTTTATTATTTTTGTAATCTCTAGTCCTCGCTGTTGCACCTGTCCCTTGGTTTAAGTTTAAGTTCAGGGGGACAGGTTTCTTTTATCCTTCTGGATTGAGGTCCAAAATATAAATTAATCTACTTTTGAAGCTATTAAAGCCTCTCTGAAGATGAGATTTTCCACCCATGGAATCCTGTACCATTATAGCCTTCATTTGGATTTTTCCACATTATAAAATCACCCAGGTATCCTCAAGACAACAGGGAGGTTAAATGAAGGAAAATACCATAATATGTCTCATGTGAAAGAATAAATAGTCTATTTTGCCCAGGTCAACCAATGCTTACACATTACAGAATGGCTTCACTCCTACACTAGCTCCTCCATTTCCCTCACATTAAGCCAAGTATTACAGTGCAGGGCTATGAACAAGCAGAACAAAAACGTTGCTGAGCAGGCCAAGACATAGTTCCCAATAATTTCAATTTGTTTTTGTCAGAACCCTCCTAGGGCAGGTTTTCCTGCTTGATAGCCAATTAGCTCCTCAATACTATATTGGCTGCTCACAATATCGTCTGTTCTGCATTTACCAAATGCAGACTGCGTAACTGCTTTACAGAAAACAGCCGCTCAGTTTTAAGCACGACCTCTGCCTTCAATGACTTGCCATTTTAACTCACCATCATACCCTCATGCTTTAATTTCTGTCCTCGGTATGGTGCAATATCAGTAAAACCCAGTGCAAGCTGTATGAATAGATCTCATTTTCTGTTTTCTGAATTCACCACTGAGTTCAAAAATGTCAGGCAATGAACTCTGTCATTTTATTTTCCCCACCTTTTCCACAACCCACAATCCGACCACCTCCAAAACCTTTTGTCTTTTGCTTTCAGCACAGCTGGCCTATGTTCTGCCATTAACATTTTATATTAACTCCTACATTGTACCTATTTTTGTTTTCTGTATCCATTACCACTGCCTTTGCCATTCATTCTGTGACACCTGTGATCTCTAATCTTTAATTATCTATGGCCTTTCCCCCATCACTTCTGTTCTTACTGTTCCTCCCTTGTTTTTCTGCAGGGTAACACTCGTCACTTTTCCACTTTGCTGTCCTTGAGGAAAGGATTCAAGGATGATATGTCATGATTTAAAACAGACCAGAGTTCCTGCAGCCCAGGTGGTGACATTATGTGACTTCCCCAATTTATTCATTAATTAGTGACTATTTATAGAAAGTAGATGACAGTGTATTTTTACATAAACTCTTTAATGTAAGTCACATTCCTGAACAGAGCTGCGAAAATACCTAACCTTGTGATGGATACACAAGCATCTTGTCACTGGCAGTCTGAGTGAAAGAGGGCAATAACATATTTGATTATTAGATTTAATAATTGAGGATGAGAGAAACTAGTTTTTGCCTGAAGTTCTAATCCTGGTAGTGAATTCCAAGCTTTGGAATTCACTCCCAGGATTAGAACTTCAGGCAAAAACTTGCAATATTCAAGATTGAAGCAGATGCATTGACAGACTAGTAGTTGAAAGGATGTGGGAACAGGGTAGATAATTAAGATTAGTAATTGTTTACTTGCAGTTAGAGTAAGCTCTAACAAGAACTGTTTTGGCCAACAGCCTATTTCAGTGTTGTAATTTGGTGAGAAGTGGAGCTACTGATCATCATGATGAAACTTCGAATGAACTATCCATTAAAGAGGGACTATATTAGAAAAATAGGTTAAAGAGAGACTATTAATCATATAAAGGTTGAGGGGTGCCAGTCTACAAGTATGGGGCAAGGTGAGGAATCAAGTCTCTGTGAACAGGGATTAATCTGTGCAACTTAATTGAGTTTACAAATCTTTTTGATCCATTAGCCTATTAGTGAGAAAGCTGAGACTGATGACTATATTTTGGAAGGTTACAATAGGATAGAAATGGATTGGCTAATTGGGCAGATCAATGGTAGGTGGACTTTAACCCTGACAAATGCGAGGTGATACACTTTGGAAGAAGAAATAAGGCAAGGGAGTACTCAATGAATGGTAAGACACTAGGAAGCTCAAAGGAACAGAGGGATCTTGGAGTGCTTGTCCATAGATCCCTGAAGGTGGAAGGACAGGATAATAGGGTAGTTAAGAAGGCATACAGGATACTGCCTTTAGCAGCTGTCACAGATTATAAAGAGTGGAGGGTCATGTTGGAGCAGTACAGGACTTTGGTTAGGCCGCTGCCGAAGTACTGTCTGTGGTTCTGGTAAGCAAACTTTAGGGAGGATGTGATTGCACTGGAGTGAGTACAAAGGCAATTCACCAGGATGTTATCTGGGATAGAGCATTTCAGCTATGAAGAGAGGCTGGATAAGTTCAGGTTGTTCTTTGGAGCAGAGAAGATTGAGGTGTGTAAGATAATGAGAGGCGTGGACAGGGTGGATAGAAAGAAGCTGTTCCCCTTATTGAAGGATCAATAACAAAGGGGCATAGTTTTAAAGTGAAAGGAGGTTTAGAGGGGATGTGAGGAATAACATTTTCATCCAGAGTGTGGCAGAAGTCTGGAATACTTTGTTTGGGGGAGTAGTTGAAATAGGAAACATCACAACCTTTAAAAGTACTTGGATGAAGACTTGAAGTGTCATAACATTCGAGGATATGGTCTTAGTAGGTGAAAGTAGGACTAGGGTAGGGAGTCTATTTTTGGTGGTACAGACCTGATGGAATTATCTTCTTCTGTACTGTATGATTCTATGATAATGATATTTGGCCAATCCTTGTTGTCAAGCGAGATTTATCAAATTCAACCAAATATTATTCCATGCTTAAAAACCTATCTGCAATAGATTTTTATTCTGGAGATTCTGTGCAGATATAGCAGTAAGATTTCCTGTGTTCAGTACTTGTAATAAAATCAGAAGCTGAATACATTTGCTATATTGTTACAAGTAAGGTAAAGTTGCCATGGTGAGGGCCAGAAATTGAGAAAGAGGTTCTTTCATTGTAACCTCTGCCATTGCAGAAATTGAACCCACGCTGTTTACATCATTTTGTTTTGTAAATCAATCATCCAGCCAAATGAGGTGGATGAACTAATCACCACAATTTGGTTACATTGGAAATTTTTCTTAGAGGTGACAAAGTAAATGCAAGAAAGCATAGCTTTTAAAATTTCTAATCTAGTTCAATCCTCATGCCCATCAATAATATTTGACATTCAACAGATTTGAAAAGTCAAAGATGACAGCACAGAAAATATTTCTATTCCATACCTGATATCTTGTTGGTTGATTCATAATGCTGTTGAAACTTTGAGTTTCTGAAATCCTTAGATTTGACTGCGCAAAAAGATTCAGCTATGAAAATGGAATACACATCTTTAATATGACAGATTCTTATAGCATAGAAGAACAACAATTGACCCATCATTCAACATTTTCTGGCTTTTTGAAAGGGCCATCCAATGAATTCCATTACCCCACTCTCTGCCCATCCCTGCAGTTGTATTTTAGCTCCTTTTTCAGGTACCCCACCATTTGAAAATTACTATTCAACTTACTTCCATTGCCCTTTCAGATAATGCATTCACGGTCATAAAACATTACATTAATACATTCTTCTCTGAAGTTGTAACATTTATGTATCTGTGTAAGAGGTTTACGTATTCAATTACCTCTTCAGGGACTTGACTGCATTATATAGTGTAATACTGTAACCATCCAGAATGTGAACTGCATGGTTGGAGTTGTCACATGCATCATATGAAGTGTTAAACTGAAGCCCCATATGCTCTCTTGAGTGGAGGTAAAATATCTCATTACACAATTACACCCATTTGTGGAATAGAGCCCAAGATGGCGGTGCCGAAGTAGGCAGCATCTAGGCTCAGCCTGGGATTTGTCCTTCCCATCCTCTTCCTTTCTCTTCCCTTGCTCTTCTTTTTAAAAGTTTTTAAAATGTTTTTTTTCAAACTTACCCTGTGGAGAGAGAGCAATGGTGGCAACGACACTGGAGCATTGGAGCAGCTGAGGGCCCAGTGCAGGTTGGTCAGCAGGCCCAGAGCGGGGTGGGATGGTCAGCAGGCCCAGAGCAGGGTGGGACGGTCAGCAGGCCCAGAGCAGAGCGGGACGGTCAGCAGGCCCAGAGCAGGGCGGGGCGGTCAGCAGGCCCAGAGCAGGGCGGGGTCAGCAGGCCCAGAGCAGGGCGGGGCGGTCAGCAGGCCCAGAGCAGGGCGGGGCGGTCAGCAAGCCCAGAGCGGAGAGTGACGGTCAGCAGGCCCAGAGCAGGATGGTCAGTAGTTCCAGTGCAGAGCGGGATGGTCAGCAGGCCCAGAGCAGGACGGTCAGCAGGCCCAATGCATAGCGGGATGGCCAGCAGGCCCAGAACAGAGTAGGACAGTCAACAGGCCCAGAGCGGAGTAGGATAGTCAGCAGGCCCAGAGCAGAGTGGGACGGTCAGCAGGCCGAGTGCAGGACGGTCTGCAGGCCCAGAGCATAACGGGTCAGCAGGGCCAGAGCAGGACGGGGCAGTCAGCAGGCCCAGAGCAGGACAGTCAGCAGGCCCAGAGTGGGGCGGGATGGTCAGCAGGTCCAGTGAAGGGTGGGATGGTCAGCAGGCCCAGAGTGGACCAGGATGGTCAGCAGGCCAAGAGCATAACAGGGCAGCCAACAGGCCCAGAGCAAGACAGTCAGCAGGCCCAGAGCAGAGAGGGACAATCAGCAGGCTAAGAGCATAACAGGGCAGTCAGCAGGCCGAGTGCAGGACGGTCAGCAGGCCCGAGGCAGAGCAGGACGGTCAGCAGGCCCAGAGCAGAGCGGGATGGTCAGCAGGTCCAGAGCAGAGCGGGACGTTCAGCAGGCTCAGAGCAGAGAAGGATGATCAGCAGGCCCAGAGCAGAGAGGGACGGTCAGCAGGCCCAGAGCATAACGGGGCAGTCAGCAGGCCCAGTACAGGACAGTCAGCAGGCCCAGAGTGGAGCGGGACTGTCAGCAGGTCCAGAGCAGAGTGGGATTACCACCAGTTGGCGGGCCCAGAATGGAATGGAGCAGCTGGCAGGCTGGGGGACTGGTCTAGATGCAATCAATGTGCTGGGGGCCCAGGAGCAGGACAGTGGTGTGGTCAGCCTGTCACACACAGTGGTCACTGGGTTGTGAGTCAGCCCAGCAAGGGGCAGAGTGAGACCACATGTGGAAAGGCCTCACCGTGAAGCTACTGGAGGTTATAGAAGGACTGTAATGTTTATCTTTTGACTTTATTTCTTTATTTTCCTAATTTATACCATGAAGAATTTCAGTATAGAACTTTTAGCTTTTTTCTTTATTTCCCGACTTCTGTGTGTAATCTATTTTAGCACCTAAGATTTGTACCGAGGTACTTTGTACCTAAGATGATGCTATGTGTTGCGACATTGTACACTTTTCAATGTACTCCTGTACTTTTTTACTTGAGTACATATGACACCTAAACCTAGTTATAGAGTCATACAGCACGGAAACAGACCTTTCAGTCCAGCCAATCCATGCTGACATAATCCCAAACTAAACTAGTCCCACCTGTCTTCACTCAGTCCACGTCCCTCCAAACATTTCTTATTCATGCCCTTATCCAAACGTCTTTTAAATGTTGTAACTGTACCCATATCCACCACTTCCTCTGGAAGTTTATTCCACACATGAACTACTCTCTTTCTAACACTAATTTGTTTCCCGGTGTGTCGTGATTATGATTTATCCTAAAGCTAATAACTAGAATACTGATTACTTCATTATCCATTGTTGTTTGTGGAAGCTTCCTCAGCACAAATACTCTGCCATATTTCTTACACCTCAATAGTGATGACATTTTATCAGCACTTAATTAGCTGTAAAGCACTTTAGAACATCAGAAGGTAATCAAAGATGCGATATAAATACAAGTCTTTTTAAACTATTGACATGCATACCCTAGACTTTGAATTCAACATTCCAATCTCTACATCTCTCTTCAATCTTTTCCTTCTGCATTTGAATAGATCAATGAGACAGTTTTTGATTTTTAGTATTAAACTAATGCACGATTTTGGAGTAGGCACAAGACTGAATGGAGGGGGTAAGGTTTTCCCATGGTCAAAGTAGAAAAGCCATAGCTTTGATCGAGCAAATTTCCATTCCACATCTGCATCATCCTAAGGGAAAAAGAGACATAAAAGACATAATCAGATTGGCAGTAATTACAAAATGCTAATAACAAGGTCAATAAAAAATCATTTTAAAAGTTCAGATGTCCTATTAGAACAAATAAGTTTACTTGGTGAAATTATTTAAAAAAAAATTGTTGGCATTTTAAATTAAATTTTCCTCTACAATAAAAACTTAGTTATAGAGTCGTCCAGCTTGGAAACAGAGCCTTCTGTCTAACCAGTCCATGCCAACCATAATCCCAAACTAACCTAGTCCCACCTGTCTTCACTCAACCCATGTCCCTCCAAACATTTCTTATTCGTGCCCTTACCCAAATATCATCACACTGCTTGATGACCACTACTCTGTGTAATTCTGATTCATTCTCCTCTCAAATGCGACTTTTTCTCCCCATTTGCCACCACTACTCTTCCTCATCATCACTGGTTCTTTCCATACCCAACTGTTGCAACTCCATTGCCCCAATCCTTACCACTTTATCTCCCCATTGTCAAATCTCCACTCTGACCACCACTTCAGCGCTGCTCATTGCATGCAATTCTGATCTCCTTCCTATCAGAAGGATATTGTGAAACTTGTAAATCTTTTCTGAACTCTTTCAAGGATGCTGCCAGGGATGGAGGATTTGAGCTGTAGGGAGAGGCTGAATAGGATGGGGCTGTTTTCCCTGGAGCATCGGAAGCTGACAGGTGACCTTATAGAGGCTTATAAAATCATGAGGGGCATGGATAGGATAAATAGACAAAGTCTTTTCCCTGGGGTGGGGGAGTCCAGAACTAGAGGACATAGGTTTAAGGTAAGAGGGGAAAGATATAAAAGATACCTAAGGGGCAGCTTTTTCATGCAGAGGGTGGTACATGTATGGATTGAGCTGCCAGAGGAAATGGTGGAGGCTAGTACAATTGCAAAATTTAAAAGGCATCTGGACGGGTATATGAATAGGAAGGGTTTGGAGGGATATGGGCCGGGTGCTGGCAGGTGGGACTAGATTAGGTTGGAATATCTGGTCGGCATGGACAAGTTGGATCAAAGGGTGTATTTCCGTGCTGTACATCTCGATGACTCTATAACTCTAATCACTTTAGTTTCCATGGTTACATCCACCCAACCCCCAATTACCATTGCTTTTGTCTCCAATATTTACATCTCTATCTCCTAACAACTGTCACCACTCTCCAAGATCACCACCACTTCATTTCCTAAATATCATTGTTTTCTTTGATTGGTACCATCCTATATCCGATTTTCCTGCTCCTTGGATGCTGCCTGACCTGCTGTGCTTTTCCAACACCAGTCTGATCTAAACTCTGGTTTCCAGCATCTGCAGTCCTCACTTTTGCCTACCATCCTACATCCAGTCAGTTGCAAATGCAGTTTTCAGCCACCCTGTCAATCATTGCATAGCAATACCCCGATTCCTGGAACTTCACTCCCTCTGATTACTACTTCTTCCTTCCCCAGTCACCACACTCCAATCTCATAATTCCCATACACTGTTCTAACAACCACTATTTCCTTTTCCAATTGCTTGTTCTTTAATTCGTGATCATCATTGTTATGAGCCCAGCTGATGTTACTGAACGAATCAGATTCCAGACTGAAATCTGACTTGATAGATCATATTTTGCTTTTTTTTTAAATTTAAAAAGGTGATCTTTCACTGAAACATAAACATACAATGCTCAGATTTGATTTTAACAATCAAAAAGAAGTTTATTACACAAAAAGTAGAATATCATACTATTTATACAAGATAATTTGGAAAATTTCAAAACAGAATAAAAATAAAACTTTCAGTATTGAAACACTGGAGAGAATTCTCTTTTTTATTCTATCTTTAGGATCAACTTAACTGTTTCTTTCAATTCCTTGTCTTGAGAGTTTGATAGCCTATTCCTTGATTATTTATACAACTAAGCCTAGACTTTCTCAACTTTGAATAACCCCTTTATGATTCCAGCCTAAACATATAGGTCAGATACTTCCAAACTAAAATTCTTAAACTGAGCTGACCTATTTGTTAACTGTTCCGTATTTTCTCCTTTCTTCAGGAAAACGTGTTGCTTACATCTAACTTCAAGTAGACATTCTGTGAACAAAACTAAAAGCTTTTCAAGCTATGGCTGTTTTCTAAGCAAAAAAAACTAAATTCACAATTTTTCTCACTGAAAACAAGTTATTGCTCTTTCCTAATTATCCTGTCTGCTCATAACACTTTCCCAAGGCAAATATATCTCGTTGTTGTGGTTCTGTTCGCCGAGCTGGAAGTTTTTGTTGCAAACGTTTCGTCCCCTGGCTAGGCGACATCATCAGTGCTTGGGAGCCTACTGCGAAGCGCTTCTTTGATGTTTCCTCCGGTATATTGGGTCCAGGTCGATGTGTACACAAACCAACAGCCACGCTCAGACAACAACTCACCAGAACGATACCCAACATGAGCATGTAGTGTACAAAATACCATGCAAGGACTGCACAAAACACTATATAGGACAAACAGGAAGACAGCTAACAATCCGCATACATGAACATCAACTAGCCACGAAACGACACGACCAGCTATCCTTAGTAGCCACACACGCAGACAACAAGCAACATGAATTCGACTGGGACAACACTACTATCATAGGGCAAGCCAGACAGAGAACAGCCAGGGAATTCCTAGAGGCATGGTATTCATCCACAAACTCCATCAACAAACACATCGGCCTGGACCCAATATACCAACCACTACAGCGGACAGCTGAAACTGACAACCGGAAGCGGCAGGGACAGACCACTATAAACACCAGAGGAAACATCAAAGAAGCGCTTCGCAGGAGGCTCCCAAACACTGATGATGTCGCCTAGCCAGGGGACGAAACGTTTGCAACAAAAACTTCCAGCTCGGCGAACAGAACCACAACAACAAGCACCCGAGCTACAAATCTTCGCACAAACTTTGAATATATCTCCATTTTCATCCAGCCTCTCCATCTCATCTGTTTTTTAAAAAAAATCATGGGTCCTGAAATAAGTTAAACATTCCTCATACACAGTCCAAAGTACACATGCCATTAGATCAAAATCCAAACCTAGAATCAATAATATTTACAGATGTATGTAAATCATTCACCTTACATCACATCATCACTATCTCCCTGATCAATGCCAGTTTCTCTCTTCCATTGGACCTACTTTCTTTTCGTCTAACTGTCTGATATTGAGGTTGTCTGAATGCAGTAGTATCCAAATGAGACACAGTCTCAGTTTGAACTGCACTTCCATTAACATAATCAGGCAGATTTGCACGCACTTCTTTGATTTGTTTAAAACCAGCAGACATATTGCTGGTTTTGAGATGGCTGTAAATTAAACAAATTAAGTGAGAGTGTGTGATGAGGGGAATTAGACCACTTGATTCAGTTCATAATGTGCATCAAACTGAATCATACAATTTACTGTAATAGGTGGCGCTTGTCAGAAGCAGCAAGTGAATACACATCTTTCAATGCAGTTAGGTCTGAGAATATGTTACGATGATTTTGCCCGAAACATTGATTTTCCTGCTCCTCGGGTGCTGCCTGACCTGCTGTGCTTTTCCAGTACCACTCTAATCTTGACTCTAATCTCCAGCATCTGCAGTACCCACTTCTGCCTGCCTGAGAATATGTAGTACTGACTTTGTGTAAGTTAGGGACAGAATTCCCATCTATACTGACTCAGATATACAAATGGTGCTTCAAGGATGATGAATATAATTGCTCTGATGTTAACAGGAAACTGTGGAGCTCATACAGGAAACCCAAATAGCTGAAGAAACCACAAGGCCATAGATGTGGAGACTATTCCAATGTTACATAGAGGCCTCATTAACATATTATATGGCTGCCATAGTCTTGGAAACTGGTAGGCCAGTGGACATTGGGACAACAGCCAGGAATCATTGGGGCAGTTCTCTGTTTTACGAAAGGAGCATCACTAATTGGGTAGTTGGGGTGGTCAACATTTTGAAAGTAAATGTGGGAGGCTCAAAGATTACTTGTAGGCATGCAAGGAAATGGCCTACAAGGAAATGTAATTATTTAACTTAATTAATTAACCGACCTTGTTACCTAATCAACAATTTGTACAAAAAGAGCTCTTTGTTTTGGGGAGCTGTCAGGTTCCACTTTGACCAACTGATTGGGAGACATATATCTTAGACTTCCCACAGTTCAGTTTAAATACAAGTCACAGCACCTATTATATCACCATTTGCTTTCTTATGTAAATTAAAATATGCCTTGAGAGAGTTTTGTTCATGACCTGATTTCTGTACTCTAAAATCTAAAAGAGTGGGCAGAATGACATGTTGCCCAAACCTGATATTTCAATATTACTCCAGCAAATCTTCTCCATCTTGTCACAGTGGTTAAAACAGAGGCTAATACTTGCATAGAATCTAAAGTATTAAAGCACACAGTACATCCTACCTCAATTTCTTGATATGAGCTATTGATCATGGCAATCAGCATGTTGAGCAAGACCACCACCATAGTGACGTTGTATATTCCATATAAAACGTATCCAATATTCTCAATGAATTTGTGGTCATATTTGAGGACAACAGAAGATACTTCAGACAAACCAAAGATTGACCAGAATAGTGTCTTGAAACTTTCTTCAACTCTGAGGAAGACAATAGTTTTAAATTTATGATGTTTCACATGTTAAACTATTAATAATTTAAAATACTTCTGTAAAGGTAAAATCTGATTGTAACACTACATTATTGGCCGAGAGGAATATTTTTAAATAAAATTAATTAACGTATAGCTTTTGCTAAAATTGTTGACAATTTAGCTTTTTGATCAATTTATTTTTGTTTTCTATCCTTATGTAATCCCTACAAGTTTATTTCCCTCAAGTACAATTCAATTTCCTTTTGAAATCATTGATTTTCTCCACTTCCACCACCCTTGTAGGCAGTAAGTTCTAGTCACATACACACAGTGTAAAAAAATGTTCCTCCACACATTCACTTGCATGACTTGTCTGAAACCTTATATCTGTATGCTATTCCTTACAGCATCAGTTACTGGAAACTGCTGTTCGCTGGGCGGGTTATCTAAACATGTAGTAATCATGTGTACCTCTACCAAAGCTCTTCTCAATTTTTCCTAGTCTAACATTTGTAATCATTTCCCACTTATATAAATGTTTATTTCCTCCCAGGATTTCTTGTTCATCAACTTAATTCTTAAAACTGCTCGCATTCATACAAGAAAAATGTTAATATTAAGATATTCATTGTGGGAAACCAAACATGTTAAATATCAAATATATATGTTGAATGCTGGAATCTAGGGATATTACGATAACTTTTCTCTCAAGCAAGTTTCCATGTACATAAATCAGTCAATATTAGTCCACGGTACAAAAAGTAATCTTAAAGGCTAATGAAATGTTTTTTAAGAACATGTGCACTAAAAGACACTTATGTTTTAGTTGTGCATAGTTTTGGTCAGACCCATCTGGAGGACCATGCTTAGTTTTGGGCACTGAACTACAGAAAATATATATTGGTTTTAATAGTACAACACAGATTCACCAAACTGATACCAGCTTTTAAAGGACTATATGAGGACTCTCTCTAACTTGGAAATGGCTAGTAATTTTTCTCTTTCTTGCTTTTCCCAGGTGATTATATTGTTGTTAGTGGACTGGGGATACAGAGCGATGGGTGAGCAATAAGGGAGAGGTCATCATGTTGAATTGCATACGAGTTTGAAAGGGTTAATATTTGATTATGTTCAGGGACCAACATGCATTACAATGAGGTAATGGGGTTTTGGTCAGAGTAAAGAAGGAGCTTGTCGGAGACACACCGGAAACTGATATATTTCTAACATTCTTTGGAGCAATATAGACCATATTCATGTGACCTGTAAATAGACCAAAATGTGGCTATCCTCATCCATGCTGTACCATTTTAGGTTTGAAGAAGGAGCCCAGACACACACACAGACACACGGTAATAGTGGGGGTGAGATACTTTGTGGCAGTAACAGGTAATATTATTCTAGTGGAAGCAAAAGGAGCACTCCAATTCTTTTGGTTTTCACAAAAGTAATTTTTCATTTAACTTTTTGTCTGTTTCTTTCCTTTGACCTTCAGGTTTTACTGAGTGGAGCAGCAATGACCCATGAGCTGCACAATAGGGAAACAAAAGTTGCACTCTATCTGTGTCATCTGCGTTAATAAATGAGGCTGCTATGCAAGTTAAAATAGGATAAAGTAGGAACAGACAATGCCACAGGTATAAGACTATTTCCACCAAGCAGGAGGAGTGAAATTTATCTCACTCTGCATCTCTAAATGTCCTTGGAATGCAGACACTAATGTCATTAACACTGTTATGTCATTTTTGCTGAGCAACAGAAACATTATGTTATAAAATGGGTTCTGTTTTCCCTTTTAAGGGATCAGATTTATCAGAAGGTCAAGAATTTGGCAGTACCACAAGAAATACATTGGTGTAGCATTTTAAAGCACCTGTGTATTGCACCATAAAGTATTAAGAAGTGTAATCGATTTCTGAACCCCAGTACGTTTTCCACTTATAATCTGCATCCCTGTACATGTGTAGCAAGTAGATGCTCAGTACAACTTCATTTGAAAATCAGAGTGAAATTCACCTTTCCCCCTAATATTTCTATTGAACTTGAAGCAGCTGATTTGGAGTGACATTGATGGTTTGCTAAAAACAGTTCCTGCGCCTGCCTTCTCAAACACAATTAGTGTGTGGTCCTGGGAAACGAAGGAAGGGGAGAAAGCTAGCAGGAATATTATGATGTTCTAAAATATTTAATACATTAACAAAGTTTGTACTCACGTTGTGAAGGCTGGATTTACTTTTGCACCAAGATAGTAGGAATACAGGATAAACATCCCAATCATGAAAGCAAGAAATACCATAATAAAAATGACCATGAATTTGAATATGTCCTTCACTGTCCTTCCAAGGGAAATTTGTAATGGACCAAAACTTTCATTTGCAGGCAGAATATAAGCGATTCGTGAAAAACTAAGAACAACAGCTATTGCATAGAGGCCTTCCGATATGATCTGAGGATCAGAAGGAACCCATCTATCTCTGGCTAAAAAGACAAGAGAAAAATTGTTAGCAGAAGAATTATTATATGTTGTTCCCCTGTTTGAAACAATTGCAAAATTTATCCCTTTAAAGAAACTAGAATAACTACTGCATCACATTCCAAATATCATATACATATACAAAGTAATGAATTGATAAAACCTGGTGTGTGGTCAAATAGAGAAAAATGACATAAAATACTGGGAATAGAAACAGAGTTAGTGTTTCAAGTGAACGAACTTTCATCAGTTCTGGCCAGGCCATCAACGTAAAATGTCAACCTTTTCATTCTTTCTTCACAGGTGCTGACTGACTGAGTATTTGAAATATTTTCTTTCTTTAATTTCATTTTTATTTTTGAGAGAATAATGGTTATGTAAAAACAGGGAACAAACAGCCAGACAAAACAGGGGAAACTAGCCAGAAACTGGCTAGTATCTCTTTAATTTGAAGAGCTATACAAAGAGGGGAAATATATGAAGAGTAACAGGGAGATTAATGTGATGGTTTTAGTAAGGTTACTGATTGCTCCCATAAATGGACCTTTGAACTGAAGTACCTCCAACAACTCAATCTCTAGGTAAATCTAGTGAACCCTTATCAATGTGCTCAGCTTTTCTGGAATATATCTTGGTTTCCTCAGCTTTGAGGAACAAAATAATATACAATGTCAGACTGCAACTAATCAGATCAATGGGAATCAGTACGGACAGTAATGCTTAAAGTAATTAAGTCAATTGTCCACGGTCTATGGTCTTAAAAATGTCAAAGTATAAAAGGTGTTTTTTATGGCCCTAACCTCAGCATAAAATACATTTATGAAAAATACTTGCTCTCTTTTTCCATGATAAAATGCTCTTACAGATCTTCAGATTTGTACCTCAGAATAGCTTCAGCAATAACTATTGAAGAGAAGAAAGCAAATCTCTGTTCAAAATCATTTGAGGATAAATTGGATCAAAGGACAGTCTTCCCATGTCTAAATTGCCCATACTGTCCAGGAATGTGCAGGCTAAATGGAAAATGCAGGGTTACAGGAATAGGGTAGTGGTGTGGGTCTGGGTGGGATGCTTTTCGGATGGTCGGTGTGGTCTCAACGGGTTGAATGGCTTGCTTGCACATTATAGGGGTTCTATGATTCTGATGACAAATGTGCCCAGGTTAAAATATAGTCTAAACGCAAGAGAGTGTTTGAGCTCTTAGCTTGGGCTATTTGGACCTTATTGCACTTCTTTAGTGAATGTTGCATTTAATTACAGTTGCAAGATTTATAATTATAGTGTGAAATTTACAAGTTAGATCTCACTGGGTGCTGAACTTTGCTTGGAAGTTGGTTATGGATCCTCATAAACTGACTCTTTAAGACTCCGAGGTCAATTGTCCATTAGATTAGATTACATTACAGTGTGGAAACAGGCCCTTCGGCCCAACAAGTCCACACCGACCCGCCGAAGCGTAACCCACCCATACCCCTACATTTACCCCTTACTTAACACTACGGGCAATTTAGCATGGCCAATTCACCTGACCTGCACATCTTTGGACTGTGGGAGGAAACCGGAGCACCCGGAGGAAACCCACGCAGACACGGGGAGAACGTGCAAACTCCACACAGTCAGTTGCCTGAGGCGGGAAATGAACCCGGGTCTGTGGCGCTGTGAGGCAGCAGTGCTAACCACTGTGCCACGGTGCCGCCCACCGTGTCCAATTTTTATTCCTCTTGAGTGAAACTGCACATTGGGATTGGTCACCTTTTAAGGCAATGATTTCAGAGATGGGAGACAGATCTTGCTATAAAGCTTCTTCATACACTATTCATGTTCTTGCCAATATTTTGTATTTCCATTTGTCGTATTTAGAAGGACGTTTGCACTTAATTTTCTACGTAACCACAAGGAATTTCCTGAAATCATTACACAATTCAAAGTAGATCATAATAATTGCAAAATACTGCAGATGCTGGAATAAAAGCAAAAAGTGCTATAGAAACTCAGTAGATCTGGCAGCATTTTTGGAGAAAAATACAGAGTTAACATTTTGAGTCCAGTATAACTCTTCATCAGAACTTGAAGTAGGTTATTCTCTCTTTCTATTCTCAGCACGTGTGACTATTTTCCTGTGGCTGCAAAGTATACTTTCATTTCCAGTCCCAGGATCAATTGCTGAAGGTGGCCATCAAAGGTTATTCACTCCATCTTATTAAAGCAGCTATTTCCAATGTGTGTTTAGAACACAAAGTGAATTGAGAACAGAATATTGCACCATTTACATTCTAATTTGTAATATTTTCTCTATAATAGATTTCCATAATTCATACTCAACACTTGTGATTTCTTCATTCATGACTCTTTGAATACATATCAGATATCTGCCAATTGAATTTACTTTATCTAAATTTTATCTCTTTAAAAGCATATCAAGTTTATTTTAGAAACTTATCGTTGTTTCCTAATTATAAAGCAAGCAGATTACACAGAGATTGACTGACTGATTTCTGAATTGGTTAACTTGAAACTGACAAGCAGGTAATTGAAAAAGTGAAGCAGCAGCTTTGAGAGGCCCCATAATATACATTCACTGATTGTGTAACTGTGAAGAAATACTCCGTTCATGCAGTTATTTTCAATGAATCTTGAAGAAAACGAAAGAGTTGCATTTATACAGCACTGTTCTAGACGATCAGATGTCCCTTACAGTCAATAAGGTTTTCCATGATTGTGATGCAAGAATTGCAGCAGTTAAATTGTATAAATCAAGTGTCCCCTGACAGCATAGTGATCAGAAATTGTTGTAGTGACTGTAATAAGGTGAGCCAGGTGGACCTCATTATGAGTTCCCTGATTGGGGCTACTAACTACAATAATTGGGAATCCTCAGTTGAGGAAGAAGACGGATATTTCTGAGGCCCTCCTGTGGAAGGTGGCATTGTCAGAACAGATGTGATAAGAAGGAGAAACTGGGAAAATGGAATGGAGTTCTTACAGGAAACAGAGTGTAAGAATGTAGAGTTGAGGTAACTGTGGGAGTTGGTAGGTTTGCAGTTGATACTGACTGTCAGCCTATCGCCAGAAATGGAAACAGAGTTGTCGAGGAAGGGTAGGGAGGAGTCAGAGATGGATCAGGTAAGTGTGAGAGAGGGGGGTGAAAATTGAAAGTGAAATTGATAAATGTTTCCAGTTCAGATTGAGAGTGGGAAGCAGCACCAATGAGATTATCAATCTACCAGATGAAGAGTGTGGGACAGGCCTGAATAAGATTGGAACAAGGAAAGAGACGGGAATAACTGGGGCACATGAAGAAAATGAGAGAAGTTAAAGGACAAGTCGATCAAAGTGAAGACAAGCAGAGGTGGTGGTTGGGGGGTGGTGCAGGAAGAGGTGGAGGGACCTGAGACTATCCTGATAGTGGATGGATGAGTTAAGGGACTGCACAATCATAGCAAAGAGGAGGCAGCTCCGGTGAACTGAAAACTTTGAAACTTGCGCAAAGTGTCAGAAAAATTTGATGTAAGTAAGGAGTGTCTTGACAAGGGGAGAACAAATAGAGTGGGGGGGGGTAGTACTGTTAATAAGCAGTGGAATGAGGGCAGTTGTGAGAGATGGAGTTGTACCTGAGGACTGGAGAGAGATGAAAATGTAATTACTCTCTTCAAGAAAGGAAATAGGGAAATTCCTGGCAATTACAGATCAGTAAGTCTCACGTCTGTTGTCTGCAAGGTGTTAGAAACGATTCTGAAGGATAGGATTTATGACCATCTAGAAGAGCATGGCTTGATTAAATGCAGTCAACACGGCTTTGTGAGGGGCAGATCATGCCTCACAAACCTTATCGAGTTCTTTGAGGATGTGACTAGAAAAGTTGATGAGGGTCGAGCTGTGGATGTGGTGTATCTGGACATCAGGAGCATTTCAGAACTGACAGCCAGACTACTGCGACCACTAGGCCTTATAACTGCACACAAACCAACAGCCACCCTCAGACAACAACTCACCAGAACGAAGGACCCGATGCCCAGCATGAGCAAAACTAATGTAGTGTACAAAATCCCATGCAAGGACTGCACAAAACACTATATAGGACAAACAGGAAGACAGCTAACGATCCGCATCCATGAACATCAACTAGCCACGAAACGCCACGACCAGCTATCCTTAGTAGCCACACACGCAGACGACAAGAAACATGAATTCGACTGGGGCAACACTACCATTATAGGGCAAGCCAAACAAAGAACAGCCAGGGAAATTCCTAGAAGCATGGCACTCATCCACAAACTCCATCAACAAACACATAGACCTGGACCCAATATACCGGCCACTACAGCAGACAGCTGAAACTGACAACCGGAAGCAGCAGAGACAGGCCACTATAAATGC
>NC_057741.1:3937355-3966984 GCF_004010195.1 Chiloscyllium plagiosum
GCCACTACAGTGGACAGCTGAAACTGACAACCGGAAGCGGCAGGGACAGGCCACTATAAATACCGGAGGAAAGATCACAGAAGCGCTTCACAGGAGGCTCCCAAGCACTGAGGATGTCACCTAGACAGGGGACGAAACGTTTGCAACAAAAATTTCCAGCTCGGCGAACAGAACCACAACAACGATCTATGATCTAGATGTTGATGATACAGAATCCGTTTCGGTGGAGGTGGAAAACAGCAGGGGAAAGAATACATCGGTAAGAGCATTGTACAGACCCTCAAAGTGTAGCCACTCATTGGGAAAAGCTATTTATCAATAAATAATAGGAGACTGTTTAAAAAAACCCAATAATTATGAATGACTTTAATTATCAAGTTGACTGGGTCAATCAGTTAGGAAAGGATAGCTACAACGACGAATTGATAGAATGCATTCAGTATAGTTTCCAAGAGTAATATGTCATGGAGCCAACCAAAGAGCAGGCTGTCTTGGATCTGATAATGGGTCATGCGTCGGGTTTAATAAATAACCTTCCCTAGGAAGTAGTGATCATAACATGATAGAATTTAATAGTCAGTTCGAGAGTGAAAAACTTGGATCAGACACAATTGTGTTTTAAATAAAGGAAATTATAATGAGGAGAGAGTTAACTAAACTGAACTGGCAGATATATAGCAGAAATAACAAGTAGTGGCAAACATTGAAGGAGCTAATTCATGACTCTCAGCAAAAATACATCCCAGTAAGGAGGAAAGATTCTAAGAGGAATAAACCAACAATGACTAACCAAGAAAGTTAAAGACAGCATTAAGTTGAAAGAAAATGTACATAGGAAGTTAAAACCAGTGATAGCCCCAAATGCTCAAATACATTCAGAATCCAGTAAAGGAGGACTAAAAGGGCAAAAATGACAGAGAAAATAAACTACAAGGGCAAACTAGTGAGCAATAAAAACTGATAATAACCATTTTAAATATATAAAAAGGAGAAGTCAAAGTGGACATAGGCCCCTTAG
This sequence comes from Chiloscyllium plagiosum, assembly GCF_004010195.1. Classification (NCBI taxonomy): domain Eukaryota; kingdom Metazoa; phylum Chordata; class Chondrichthyes; order Orectolobiformes; family Hemiscylliidae; genus Chiloscyllium; species Chiloscyllium plagiosum. Next base: position 3,938,374 of record NC_057741.1, read on the forward strand.
AAAATGAATGGTGAGGCAGTTTGGAGGAACTAAGGAAATGGCAAAGAAATTAAAATAAATATTTTGCATCAGTCATTATGGTGGAAAATACTTTGAACATTCATACTACAAACATACTAAAAATATGACGGAGGAATTAAATACCATCACCATCACTAAAGGAGTAGTATAAACAAATTAATGGAGCTAAAGGCAGAAATGTCCCCTGGTCCTGATGGCTTGTATCCTAGGATCCTAAAAGAAGTAGCTGCTGAGATGGTGGATCATTTGTGAGTGTGGGCATCATTGGCTAGCCAGAATTTATTGCCTGTCCCAAGTTGCTCTTGAGAAGGTGGCCCAGTGGGCGGCACGGTGGCCCAGTGGTTAGCACTGCTGCCTCACAGCGCCTGTAGACCCGGGTTCAATTCCCGACTCAGGCGACTGACTGTGTGGAGTTTGCACATTCTCCCCGTGTCTGCGTGGGTTTCCTCCGGGTGCTCCGGTTTCCTCCCACAGTCCAAAGATGTGCGGGTCAGGTAAATTGACCATGCTAAATTGCCCGTAGTGTTAGGTTAAAGGGGTAAAGGTAGGGGTATGGGTGGGTTGCGCTTCGGCGGGTCGGTGTGGACTTGTTGGGCCGAAGGGCCTGTTTCCACACTGTAAGTAATCTAATCTAATCTAAAATCTAAAGGTGCTGGCAAGCTGCTTTCTTGAACTGCTGCAGTCCACCTGCTATAGGTTGACCCATAATACCTTAGGAAGGGAATTTCAGGATTTTGACTCAGTGACAGTGAAGGAATGATATATTCCTAAGTCAGGATAGTGAGTGATTTGGAGGCAAACTTGAAGATAGTGGTGTTCTCATGTATCTGCTGCCCTTGTACTTCTAGATGGGTCATGGGTTTGGAAGGTGATGCATTGGTTGTAATTTTTCAAAGTTCCTTGGAGAGGTACAAGAGGATTGGAAACCTGCTAATGTGAACTCCCACCCCCAATCAAAACAGGAAAGAAAGGAAAAAGCAGTTAACTATAGGTTGATTAGCCTAACATCTATTGTTGGAAAAGTATTGGTTTCAATTATTAAGCAAGCAATAACAGAAAATTTGGAAAATCATAATCCAATCAATCAGAATCAGTTTCATGAAAGGGAAATCATGTCTGACTAACTTATTAGAATTTTTCAAGCAAGTCTCAACCAGAGTGGATAGAGGGGAACCAGTAGATGTGTTGTATTTGGACTTCAACAAGGTACCTCACAAAAGGTTAACTCATAAGGTAAGAGGTCATATATTTGCATGGATAGAAACTTGGCACATGAACAGGAAACAGTGAGTGAGGATAAGGGGTTCTTTTTCACAATGGCAACTTGTAACCAGTGAGTATTTACTGTGGAAAAGGTTATGGAAGTCATAGAAAGTGGCGAAATAGATGGTGACACCTTGCAAAATGTCCATATTACAGAGGAGGAAGTGCTGGATATCTTGAAATGCATAAAGGTGAATAAATTCCCAGGACCTGATCAGGTGTACCCAAGAACTCTGTGTTAACCTAGGAAAGTGATTGCTGGGCCGCTTGCTGAGATATTTGTATCATTGATAGTCACAGGTGAAGTGCCAGAAGACTGGAGGTTGGCAAACATGTTGCCACTGTTTAAGAAGGGTGGTAAGGACAAGCCAGGGAACTATAGACCAGTAAGCCTGATGTCAGTGGTGGGCAAGTTGTTGGAGAGAATCCTGAGGGACAGGATGTAGATGTATTTAGAAAGGCAAGGACTGATTAGGGATAGTTAACATGGCTTTGTGCATGGGAAATCATCGACGAGAAGGTGAGGTCTGCAGATGCTGGAGATCAGAGCTGAAAATGTGTTGCTGGTAAAGCACAGCAGCATCAGGAATGATTCCTGATGAAGGGCTTATGCCCGAAACGTCGATTCTCCTGTTCCTTGGATGCTGCCTGACCTGTTGTGCTTTACCAGCAACACATTTTCAGCATGGGAAATCATATCTCACAAACTCGACTGAGTTTTTTGAAGAAGTAACAAAGAGGATTGATGTGGGCAGAGTGGTAGATGTAATCTATATGGACTTCAGTAAGGCGTTCGACAAGGTTCCCCATGGAGACCGGTTAGCAAGGTTAGATCTCACGGAATAAAGGGAGAACTAGCCATTTGAATACAGAACTGGCTCAAAGGTAGAAGACAGAGGGTGATGGTGGAGGGTTGTTTTTCAGACTGGAGGCCTGTGACCAGTGGAGTGCCACAAGGATTGGTGCTGGGTCCACTACTTTTCATCATTTACATAAATGATTTGGATGTGAGCATAAGAGGTATAGTTAGTAAGTTTGCAGATGATACCAAAATCGGAGGTGTAGTGGACAGCGAAAAAGGTTACCTCAGATTACAACTGGATCTTGATCAGATGGGCCAATGGGCCGAGAAGTGAAGGCGGCGTTTGGTATGCTTTCTTTTATTGGTCAGAGTATTGAGTATAGGAGTTGGGAGGTCATGTTGCGGCTGTACAGGACATTGGTTAGGCTGTTTTCCCTGGAGCGTCGGAGGCTGAGGGGTGACCTTATAGAGGTTTACAAAATTATGAGGAGCATGGATAGGATAAATAGACAAAGTCTTTTTCCTGGGGTGGGGGAGTCCAGAACTAGAGGGCATAGGTTTAGGGTGAGAGGGGAAAGATATAAAAGAGACCAAAGGAGCAACCTTTTCACACAGAGGGTGGTACGTGTATGGAATGAGCTGCCTGAGGATGTGTTGGGGGCCAGTACACTTGCAATATTTAAAAGGCATTTGGATGGGTATATGAACAGGAAGAGTTTGGAGGGATATGGGCCGGATGCTGGCAGGTGTGACTAGATTGGATTGGGATATCTGGTCGGCATGGATGAGTTGGACCGAAGGGTCTGTTTCCATGCTATACATCTCTATGACTGTATGGGATTCCATAGGGATCAGGGCTGGGGAGGTAACTTTTTACAATATACCTGAATAACGTAGAGGAAGGAAGTGAAAGTACTGTAGCCAAATTAGCGGAAGACACTAAAATTCATGGAAAGGCAGGTTATGAGATGGATACAATAAAATTACAGAGATATTAATTGGTTAAATAAGTGGACAAAAATTGACAAATGGAACATAATGTGGGATAATGTGATGTTGTTTATTTTGGGGAAGGGAAAACAAAGGAACAGAGTATTATTTAAATGGAGAGAAACTTATAGAAAGCTGCAGCACAAAAGGACTTGGAGTACTTGTGCATGAAACACAGACAACTAACATACAGGTACAGCAAGTAATCAGGAAGGTATTGGAATGTTGGTCCTTATTTCAAGGGATTTGGGAAAAATGAGTAGGAAAGAACTATTGTACAAAGTCCTGGTTAAACCACATCTGGAGTAACATGAGCTGTTTTGGTCCTTTTTTAAGGAACTATTTCATTAGAGGCAGTTCAGAGAATGTTCACTAAGATGATCCCTGGTAAGGACAGATGATCTTATTAGCAAAGGCCAAACAGATTGGGACTCTACTCACTGGAGTTTAAAACAATGAGAGGATTAAAACAAAAGAGGATTCTTTAGGGGCTTGACAGGGTAAGTGCTGAGAGGATGTTTCCCCTTATGGGAAAATCTAGGACCAGAGGGCATAATCTTAGAATTAAGGGGTGCTAACGTAAGACTGAGATGATGAGGAATTTCTTCTCAGCAGTTTGGGAGTCTTTGGAACACGTTGCCACAGAGACCTTGGGCACAGAGTCCTTCTATATATTTAAGGCTGAAATAGATTCTTGATCAGTCGAGGAATCAAGGGTTATGGGGCGAGGGCAGGAAAGTGGACCTGAGGAAGGTTGGATCAGCCATGATCCTATTGAATGGTGGAACAGACTGGGGGGTTGAATGGCCTAATCCCGTTCCTATTTCTTATGGTCCACATAGGACCCAAAGGCAAAAGTGCTACTAAGTGACCCATAGCTGACATACAATATTTTAATGACCAGGTTACTAATCTACTCAGAACTGGATTCTCTCCTGCTATCTCCAACGTGAACCTAAATTAAGCATGAATGTCATGAACTTTTGAAAAGTGGAGGTTTCTTATGTCATTTTAGTTGAGGCAGGAGAAGAAAACCTGCCAGAACTTACCTCCAGGCTGAAGCAGGTTAGCAGTTAGAAAGACAAAGAGGTTATAGAGTCATAGAGTCATATAACATGGAAACAGACCGTTCCATCCAACTAGTCCACACCGACCATGTTCCTAAACTAAACCAATCCCATCTATGATTGGCCCATATTTTTCCAAACATTTCCTATTCATGTACACATCCAAATGTCTTCTAAATGTTGGAATTGTGCCAGCATCCACCACTTCCTCTCACAATTCAGTCCGCACATGAATCACCCTGTGTAAAAAAAGTTGCCCCTCTTGTCCTTTTTATAACTTTCTCCTCTCACCTTAAAGTTATGCCCTCTAGTTTTGAACTCCGAGGGAAAAGGCCCTCGCTATTCACCTTATCCATATCCTTATAATTTTCACATTTCTTTGAACTGTGCAAGTTTCAAACAGAAAAAGAAATCCCTCTCCAGATTGACACTCAACAAATACATGGAGGCCTCTGTGTGAATAAAAATCTCTTCTTCTTTGCATTCTTTTTTGCCTTTGTGTATTTTCTTTTGGACTATAAAGTTCCAAAACATGATTTAAAATAAAAAAATTCTACTTCTGATATATAATAACCATAAGAAATCCACAAGAAAAGTCTGCAACTCAAGAGCAGCTACAAGGTCCACACTTCTCTTGTTCCACCATTGCATTTTGTATCCTTTCTCCAATGGATATTGTTATGCACCAGGCCAGACGCCTTGAAAATGTTTTAAGAAGGTAGCCCAGACCCTAACTTTTATTTTGTTTTCGGCAGATGTGATATGTACATTGCAGAAGTGATGCAGCTGATCAAATCACTTAGCTTTAAATTTATTCAAACATTACAGATGAAACACGGACAAAGGTAAACAGAATTTATAATAACAACTTATTTGATAACTCAGCCGACATGATATTGCAACTTAACAAAGCTGTTTCAATCCCTGCAACATCCCATAAACACAGCCCTTGACAAAAGGTAAATTCAAACGCAGGTTCTTACAGGCAGGTGTTTTCAGTCAGAAAGTTCAGGCAAGACTTTATTAAAACATGGAACCTCTTTTCATTGTAGCTGCTTCTCTAGGTCGCTAGCAGTTTTTGCCTGCCTGCTAAAACTAAACCGAACTGGAAGACAAATCTGAACTGGGAGAACTGGCCACTCTCCTGCCATAGTTCAAAGTAACCATTTCTAGACAAATATACACTTGTGCCTTTATGACCCCTCTTGGAAAATATCCAAGGATAACATGACCTTGTTACTGGGACAGCATCATCACAATATACAAAACTCTCCATTATGGATCAGAATTCCCCATTTACTATCCCTTGTGATCTCTGAAACATTTTCCACATCATCCACCTGAAAGCTGGCAACTGCTCCTATACTCATCTTGTCTGGTCTGGGGGATTTGTATTTGTGGCAGTGACATGAGGAATTTGCATATATTTATTCTAAAACACCTTTATGATTAGATTATTTACAGTGTGGAAACAGGCTCTTCGGCCCAACAAGAGCAACCCACCCAGACCCATTCCCCTACATTTACCCCTTCCCATAACACTACGGGCAATTTAGCATGGCCAATTCACCTAACCTGCACATTTTTGGACTGTGGTAGGAAACCGGAGCACCCAGAGGAAACCCACGCAGACATGGGGAGAATGTGCAAACTTGACACAGACAGCCTGTGGCAGGAATTGAACCCGGATCTCTGGCGCTGTGAGGCAGCAGTGCTAACCACTGTGCCACCGTGCCACCCCATCACTGCGTCACCGTGCCAACAAAACATCAGAAGGAACTTCAGTGGAATGATTATCAAACAAACGTTTGCACCAAGCCCAGACATTGAATGCACGGCTGAAAAGATGGTTCAGGAATAAGGGTTTTAGATTCCGGGGACACTGGGAAGGCTTGGGGGAAGAGTGTGAGGTGTGGTAAGGAAATGGCTCCTGTAAAGCCAGGCACAATGTACCTCAACAAAGCTGGGACTGAGTTCCTTGCAGGGCATATTGCTTAGGCTATTGGGAAGGATTTAAAGTAACATGGCAAAAATGTGGGTACCAAGGGGGAATGACAAAGGAGAAGACCAGGATTCACAAAATACTTAAAGAGACAACTGGCACAAGCATAAACAACAACAAGTTAGTAGGTGAAATCAAAGTAAGGAAGGGAAAAAGTGAAGTCGAAATCAGGGTTGCTCTGCATGTTTGTGAATTTATGGAGCATAGTAAATAAGACTGGACAGTTGCAGGTACAGATTGCCATGTGGAATTTTGATGTTATAATGACAAGAAACCTGGCTCCAGATGGGCAAGACTATGCGTTAAATATTCCTGGGTACAGAAATTCTAGAAAGATAGAATAGGAAGGAAATGAAGAGGAGTAGTACTGGTTATGGAGAGCTGGAGAAACAGGACATCTTAGACGATCCAAGCGCAGAGTCAATTTGGCTAGAACTAACGGACAAAAAGGGGACAAGCACTTGTGGGAATGCTATGAAATAATCCTTGGAAATGTAAGTACACAAATTAAACGATTTACCAAAATTTACTTACGGGTGACACAGTGGCTCAGTGGTTAGCATTGCTGCTCACAGCACCAGGGACTCAGGTTCGATTCCAGCCTTGGGCAACTATCTGTATGGAGTTTGCACATTCTCCCCATGTCTGTATGGGTTTCCTCCAGGTGCTCTGGTTTCTTCCCACAGTCCAAACACGTGCATATTAGGTGAATTGGCTGTGCTAAATTGTCCGTAGCATTCAGGGATGTATCGGTTGGGTGCATTAGTTGGGGTAAATGTAGAGTAATAGGGTAGGGGTATGTGGCTGGGAGGGTTGCTCTTCGGAAGATCGGTGTGAACTTGTTGGGCCGAAGGACCTTTTTCCACACTTTAGGGATTCTACACCTTCGATTCTATACCTACTTGCTGGGACAATGACTCATGCTGTACATGACTCCTCCCAACAGATACACCCACAACAACTCTTTCATACCTGTATTCACCTTCCATAGCCCTCATGCCCACTCACTCAGTATCTACTATGGAACCACAATATACTACCTATAATATATATTGGGAAGATTTTCAGATGCTCATGAAAATGTCAAATTAAGCAAACAGCCACTCAAAAACCTCTTCAAAAACTTGATTCTTTTAGGAGCCCATATAAAAATAAACACAGTTTTACAAAAACCCCTTCAAAACCATAAATCACATTACTCATTATGTCTGGTTTATTTTCTGCCACAACAGACACCGTAAATACAACCCGGAAATTTTGCATCAAAAATCTTTACTCACTCATGCAACAGACCATGAATGGACAGACACAGTACAAAAGCCATAGACATTAGACGGCGACAAACGCAGAAAATGAAAATAACTAGACCTGCAGAAAAACCTAGACAAACTTACACAAAGTAACTACACTGACAACACAGAAGCATGGATAAAAAACTTTTCTGACCGACCCCTAACAGACACTGAAAAAACCGTCTTAGTACGAGGATTAAATTACAACTGCCAGGATGTGGCCAAGAAAGATTTCTTAGCAGCATTAGAAACAACACTAAAAGACAACCAACTCACAGAAGAAACCCAACAATCCATCAGACAGGTCGTCGTACCAACATTAAACAGAAAAAAGGAAGGATACACACTCAATACACAAGAAAGGAAAGCATTGGAAAGACTAAAAAAAAACATTGTTATCCTACCTGCAGACAAAGTACGCTTGACAGTCAATCTAAATCGAAGAGACTACATTGAAAAAGCAAACGCGCTCCTTACAGATACCAACACTTACTAATAAGTGGCTATAAGACCCGACCCCACAACTAGAGAACCGAATCACAGAACCGAATCACAGTTTCAGAAATCTGGACAAATAAGTAAGAGCAACTTCCAAAAAATGAAACCAGATGGATCCAACACACCACACTTCTACAAATTAACCAAAACTCACAGACCAGGAGCCTCTCTCAGACCCATAGTCTCGCTACCTGGAATACCAACTTGCAGATTGGCCAAGGAACTATACGAAAGACTAAAATACTTAGTAGAAGGCTCACACCACTCCACCCAAGAATTCCTGAAGACCAAAGACACCAAGATAGAAGAGGATGAAATAATAGTCTCCTTTGATAGAACAGCCCTGTTCACATCAATCAACATTAACTTGGCCAAGGAAACACTGACTACACTATTAGAAGACCCAAAGACACACACATCAAACACCACCAACTTCATCAACAAGGAGAATATGATCAAGCTAGTGGACCTACGCCTTACCACCCGCTTCACCTTTAACAATAAAACCTACAGACAAACCAATGGAGCACCCATGGGATCTCCAATATCAGGGTTTTTAGCAGAGGCAGTAATACAGTGACTCGAACAAGCAGCTCTACCAACCATCCATGGATGACATCTTTGTTATCACTAAACGAAACAAGTTAGAGGAAACCTTCAAGACCATCAATAATACCCTTACTGGCATAAAATTCACTAAAGAGGAGGAAAACAACAACAAACTGCCATTCCTAGATGTCACAGTAGAGCGAACAGCCAATGGGGAACTTCAAACCAACGTCTACAGAAAAACAACACATACAGACCAAATATTGAACTACAGAAGCAATCATCCCAACACCCACAAACAAAGCTGTGTCAGAACATTATTTCAAAGAGCCAACACACACCGCAGCACAGAGAAACTAGGCAGAGCAGAGGAAAATCACCTATACCATGTATTCAAAAAGAATGGGTATCCAATGAACACAGTCCACCGATTTCTCAGCAACAAACCCAAACAAGCAGATAAAACACAACCAGAAACCCTAGCCATTCTCCCCTACATCAAAGTCATCTCAGAAATGACTGCCAGACTACTCAGACCCCTTGGCATCATGGTAGCCCACAAACCCACCACCACACTAAAACAGCAGCTAATGAACTTGAAAGACCCAATACAGACAATGAGCAAAACTAACGTCATTTACAAAATACCTTGCAAGGACTATAACAAACACTACATTGGACAAATAGGCAGAAAACTAGCCACCAGGATACATGAACACTAACTAGCCACAAAAAGACATGACCCTTTCTCACTAGTATCCTCACATATGGATGAAGAAGGACACCACTTTGACTGGGACAACACATCCATCCTAGGACAAGCCAAACAAAGACATGCACGAGAATTCCTAGAAGCTTGGCATTCTATCAACAGACACATTGAGTTAGACTCCATCTACCATCCCTTGAGAAAGGGAACAGGAAGTGACTTCACCACAGGAAATAACATCACCACAGGAAATAACATCACCACAGAAAATGACATCACCAACCCAAAGAAACCCAAACATATAAATAGAAAGTAGGAATTTTTAGCATTGCTTTGAGGAGGTCCACTGAAGATGTTGCCTGGTAAGGTAATGAAATGTCTGGAAATTAACCTTTCAGCTCAGTGAGCAAACCTATGTCCAAAACCTCAACCTGAGCTACAAATCTTCTCAAAACTCTGCCCTACTGTATAGGGTACTGTTTCAAGGTCAGTCCTGCCATTTAACAATCAGTAAAATGGCAATGACAGTGTATCTGCAATTCAGAGGCACAGACTAATGCTTTGGTGATATGTGCTCAAATTCAACCAAAGTAACAGTGGATTTTAAATTCAATTAATTAGTCTTAGCAATAGTAACCAAGAAACTATTGGTAATTGTTTCAAAAACCCATCTAATTCATTAATATTCTTGATAGAAGTAAACTGTCATCTTTACCTGTCCTGGCCTACTGATTCACAGCTCTTAACCGCTTTCTGGACTCATCAAATAAGTTACCCACATCCCATGAAGGTATTAAAAATGTAACTATGAACTTAGTATACATTAGAAATGTGGCAAATACTGACAATTTCATCATCAGTATTACCACAAAATACAGTTCAATGTATTGTCATAGAGATAGAGAGCACAGAAACAGACCCTTCAGTCCAACTCAATCATGCCATCCAGATATTCTAACCTAATCTAGACCTTATCCCTCTAAACCCTTCCTATTCATATGCCCATCCAGATGCTTTTTAAATGCTGTAACTGTATCAGCCTCCACCTCTTCCTCTGGCAGCTCATTCCATACACGTACCACTTCCTGCATGAAAATGTTGTCCCTTAGGTCCCTTTTATATCTTTCCCCTCTCACCCTGAACCTATGCCCTCTAGCTCTGGACTCCGCCACCTCAGAGAAAAGACCTTGTTCCTTTACATTATCCATGCCCCTCATGATTTTATAACCTCTATAAGGTGACCCCTCAGCCTCCAATGCTCCAGGGAAAACTCTCCCAGCCTATTCAGCCTCTCCCAGTAGCTCAAATCCTCCAAACCTGGCAACATCCTTGTAAATCTTTTCTGAACCCTTTCAAGTTTCACAATATCCGTCCAATAGGAAGGAGACCAGAATTGCACCCAATATTCCAAAAGCGGCCTAACCAATGTCCTATACAGCTGCAACATGACCTCCCAACTCCTGTACTCAATACTCTGACCAATAAAGGAAAGCATACCAAATGGTTTCTTCACTATCTGGCAGAGTGTTGTTCAGCAACACTTCATAGGACCTTACCATTAAGTGTATAAGTCCTGCTAAGATTTGCTTTTCCAAAATGCAGCCCCTCACATTTATCTAAATTAAATTCCACCTGCCACTCCTCAGCCCACTGGCCCATCTGATCAAAATTCTGCTGTAATCTGTGGTGACCTTCTTCGCTGTCCACTACATCTTCAATTTTGATGTCATCTGCAAACTTACCAATTATACCTCCTATGTTCATTTATATCAAGGGTTATGGAGATAAGGCAGGAATAGGGTACTGATTAAGGATGGTCAGCCATGATCATATTGAATGGTGGTGCAGGCTCGAAGGGCAGAATGGCCTACTCCTGCACCTATTGTCTATTGTCTAATAAATGATGAAAAGTAGTGGACCCACCACTGATCATTGTGGTACACCACTGGTCATTGGCTTTCAGTCTGAAAAGCAACCATCCACCACCACCCTCTGTTCTTCTATCTGTGAGCCAGTTCTGTAGCCAAATGGCTAGTTTTCCTTGTATTCCATGAGATCTAACCTTGCTAACCAGACTACCATGAGGACCCTTGTTGAATGCCTTACTGAAGTCCATATAGATCATGTCTACTGCTATTATTCACCTAGCTATTTGGTTTGTGCTCAGTAAAGTGTGTCCTAACTATCCTGTACTATCCCCAGCACAAACATCAGTCCTCTTATCATAATATCCTCAGCTCAATCAACATTTAATTAAAGGATTTTAATTGAATGCCATAAAATAGTGAAAATAAATATGTTATTCCTGCTCCTTGCAGCTCACTATTATATATAAATTCTACTCCTGATTGTTCAAACTGTATCCCAGACATTAAATCCAAATCATTGGTGAAAATGAGAAGATGTGGTGGTCACTGCCCAACCCCCACCCTGTCTAAAACATCAGTGAGGAGCCTGGGGGAAGAACCAATTGGCTATGAATAGACTGGAAGTTAGATTTCTATCCCTCATGAACCGGATTTCCCACTTCAAACAGCTGACATCCAATCAAAGGCTGGCCACTCTCTAATACTGGTAGTACCAACATGAGCATTGGCCACTATAAGTATTGCACTTGAGGCTTGAGAACGCATTCAGTGTTAGACTGGAACAGTTTGGGCATTTTGAGATTGGTAAAGGGTTCAGAGAGGCAGGGGTGAAGGGTAGGGTTTGAGAGGGGAAACCCGGTAGGTAGCTAGTGGGGAACCCTTTGCTGCACTCGTCCCAGCCCAACGTCAGCCTGTGCAGGGAAGCTGCATGTCTGGCCACTTGGCATTGGTCTCTCCTGCCAGTAGTGGTGGATTGAGGCTGTAAATCACCTCAATTTGCTCGCTGGTGGCAGGCCTCTGCCTCATTCCCCTCCCAAGAAAACTGAGGCGGAGACCATGGTCGGACAGTTTGGCAGTTGGCAGGTCATCCTTTAGATTTAACCTGCTTCCCCCATTACCCCTCCTTCTAATCCACTGGCAGGAGAATGTAAAAGCTAGTCCCAAGTCTGATTTCACTTTCCCAGGTAAGATTTTCAATACTAGGACTGATGTCAATCTCAAGCACCAGGGTCATAGGGAGGGCAGTAGAACAGAATAAGCAATAATACATTACGCATGTATCTGTGTGGTTAACCATTGTAATGTCATATCTGCATTTTTGTAAATGGCAAATTCATCTCCAGCTCCCATTCCTTACCAAAGTTCATGAAACCCACAAATCTGCGTCCATTTTTTTCCCAGAACCTTTTGCTTGAATGAATCCAATCAGGTTTCCATCTCAGTCACATAGTTCTATCAAATTTACAAATGACATCTGATGTAACTGCGATAATGGTAATCTATCATCATTTTTCTCTGATATCTGCAATCTCTGACAAGATCAATTGTATTTTCCTCCTCCAATGTCTCTTCACCAACGTCCAACTGGGTGGGACTACACTTGCTTAATTCCATTTTTATTTATCAAATTGTAGCCGAGTGACTCACCTGTAATGGCTCCAATTGCAATATCACCTTCAGCCTCCCCCAATTGTCTATTCTTGGTCCTCTCTAGCTTCTCACCTAAATGGTACCCTTAGTAGTATCATCCGAAAGCGTCCATTTCTAGGTGCACATTGATGGCACACAACTCTACCTCATCATTACTATCTTGCTCAACCCCTCCTGTGCATCTAAATTGCTGAACTGCTTGACAACTAAGATCCAGTACAGAACAAATATTTCCTCCAAGTCAATATTAGAAACCAAAAGCTATTGTCTTTGATTCTCACCACATTGTGCTCTCGCTACCAATTCCATTAAAAGTTTTTTTGTCAACAATAGCTTATATTTAAATACCACCTTTAATAAGGTGATTCACAGCAACGTTATTTTATAAAATTGTACACTGAACCACATAGGTGATATCAAAGCTCAAAAGTTAAAGAAACAGTAAGATAGAGGAAGGATTTGGAATGGACATCCACAGTTTAAGTCTACGCAGCTGAAATCATGACTATCCTTAAAATCAGGGACTCTCAAGAGGCCAGAATTAAATGAGCACAAATATCTTGGAGAGATGTGAGACTGCAGCTAGTGAGATAGGGAGAAGTCAAGCCATGGAGGGATTTAAAAACAAGAATGCAAATGTTAATCAAAGCATTGGAGGTCAGTGAAAATTGATGACAGGTGAACATGACTTATTGCAAATATGGAGTTAAAAATCACACAACACCAGGTTATAGTCCAACAGGTTTAATTGGAAGCACACTAGCTTTCGGAGCGACGCTCCTTCAATCTAGTGATAGTGGAGGGCTCGATCGTAACACAGAATTTATAGCAAAAATTTGCAGTGTAACTGCAAATATGGAGACAGGCACTGCAGTTTTGATTACTGCGAGTTTATAGAGAGTTGACTATGGATTCAAGTGCAGTCAAGTGTGCATTGGAACAATAGAATTTAGAAGTCGCAAGGCATGGATAAGGGTTTCAGCAAAAGTGAGCTTGGGTGGAACTGGTTGCAATAGACATTTTTAGTGATGATGTAGATATCTACTTGAATGCTCACCTTGGGGCAAATATAAAACCAAGGTTTCAAGGAGACAAATGGTATTGGTAACTAGGAAATAGATGGGGACCAAAGATAATAACTTTAATCTTCTCTATGTATACTTAGAGGGAACTTCTATTCATTCAGTACTGGAAGATAGACAAGCAGTCAGACAATACAGTGAAAGTGGTGGTGGTAACAAAACTTGCTTTTGCTATTATGTTGCTGAGGGGGCAGCATTTAGATGAGAGGGCCACTGAGGAAAGATCCTTATCATTACCATAAATAAGGGTGACAGAGCAGAAAGAGAAGTAATTGAAAGTGATACTCTGGCTAAAATTAGGTCGCTGGAAATGGTACCACGTAAGTGCAGCCTTATCCATCCAGACAGTAGAAAGGAAAATGTAGTCAACTGCCTTATCGACTGCAAACTCAGGAAGAAGAGATAGTTTATCTTTGTTGCTATCATAGAATATTGCATAGATATAATAAAATCATGTTATAATCATCATTTATACATCTTTAATTTCAGTTGAGTTAAAAATAAAAATAGCAGTTGGAATCAGTTTGAAAAATAATTAAATTCTTATGATATGCCTTAATTAAATCCAGTCATCTGGTTGCTTTTCTGTCAGTGTTTATATGATCTTTGTTAATCTTTATTTCAACAAATCAATATGTTAAGATGCTTCCTTCAGCCAATGAAATGAACTTTAGCCAAGCCTCTTGATTACAGATTGCAAAATTACCCATTATTTATCATCTGCTGTAAAATTAGAATGCATTTAACAAATGTTTATTATTGAGCAATCTTTATATTCATTCCAGGAAAATGAAAGTGTTAGGATGCTTATCTGTTCCTTCAAATAAACTATAATGTTGACTGGAAATGAAAAATATGATGAGGTAGATGATGATATAAGAGATATTGTTGATTCTTTCAATGACTCAGGAACTTCAAACTGACCCACATCTTCATCTTGGGAGCTGAGAGTTGTTTAATGTCTTTCCTCCATTACTGATTCCAACACGTTTTCAACAATATATGCCATGTTAATCAGCCTATAGTTATCCACTTATTGCCTCCTTCCCTTTTGAACAGGGGTCTCACATTAGCAGTTTTCCAATCCTCTGTTACTTCTTCAGAATCAAAGGAATTTTGGAAAATTACAATAACTGCATCCAACAAACTGCCAGAGGAAGCGGTAGATGCAGGTACAGTTACATTTGGACAGGTACACGAATAGGAAAAGTTAGAGGGAAATGGGCCAACCACAGACAAGTGGGACTAGTTTAGTTTGGGAAACTTGGTTGGCACGGTCAAGTTGGACCAAAAGGTCTGCTTCTGTGCTGTATGACTCTATGCCACTATCACTCTAGCTACCTCTTTTAGGATCTTAGGATGCAATCCATCAGGACCAAGGGACCTATTTGCCTTTAGCCCCATTTAGTTTGTCTAATACTATTTCTCCAGTGCTGGTATTTAATTCCTGCTCCATATTCTTTAGCATTAATGGAATGTTCAAAGTATCTTCCACTGTAAAGACTGTTGAGAAAATTATCCACTTGTGAAAGTCGCCTAATGCATCTGAATACGTTCACAATGTTGGTCAATTAATCGTCATTTACCTTCTAAGACCAAAGCCGCATTATAAATCACTACATTCAAAATAAACTTAAATTACTGTACAACTTCTGATTATGATATGTGATAGCAACACCAAAGTTAGTTGTCATTAAGTTCCCAACTTCAGAGTGGACTTAAATCCTCTCTGACCTGACATGCTTCACATAAGCTTCAGAAGTTCCCAAGTCAGCTAAAAATCTCAAAAACAATTAAATGCAAAATCGAGGTTTGCAGTGATAGGGAGCCCTGATGTCAGTTTTCTTATACATTGGCTCCTTAACCACCATATTTTCTGCACTAATGAAAATTGGGGTTGGCAGAAAAGAGGTCACAAGCTCAGATTTCCAGTCTCTTCTGCCTCAATTTGCATCCACCTTACATGGGTTTGCCCTGTGTCCTAGTCTCTTCACACTCTGGGACAAATAGGATAAGTAGATAACAGGAATACAAAGCAAACTACTGACAATGCTGGAAATCTGAAATAAAAACACAATGAGATGGAAATACTCAGCAGCTCTGGCAACATGTGTGAAGAAAGGAGTTGATTTAATATTTTAGGTTGATGACCTTTCATCATCTCCAGGAATGTACTGTTTTAAGGGGTAATTTATCTAAGGCTTCTATCTATTTTATAGTGAAGTTCTGAATTTTGTCTTCCCTAATTCTGGGCGTGTTTTCTCTTGTTCATTGAATAGAATATTTACAGTTTTCTTTTCAGTTTCTTTTTAGGTCTGTTTCCACCTTTGTTCTCATCTCTTCTCTGACACTCAACTTACTACAATTAGGTTGTTTTTTATGTCTTTTCGAATTTAAGTGACTTCAATTTGATCTGACTGTTACTCTTAACAAATATACAATTGCAGTAATTCTGGTCATTAACTTTGAGAGACCAGCTGCTAACCCGTGCTCCTGGGAGTAAACCAGCGAACCTGATACACTGATCTGATGGGTTTTTCCTTTGGTGGTGAGTACAGCAAATATTTTCTTAATTGACATGTTTTCTTTGTTTTGCATTATTGAAAAATATGTTAAATTATTTCCATTTGAGCAAACCTATCACAATTTGAAATGTGAGCAGGCAGATTCTCAGGGAAATAAAGCAAATTATTTTAGTGAAGCCTACAACATTCCACATGTCAATGCTGCATTTTGGTTCTTGTACAGAATATTATTTCATTTGTTGATCTTCCTGGGTGTCAATGATACCCATGAAATGTCAATGATCATGTCAAAATATCTGCATGATGCTCATGTAGAAGGAAGTCAAAATGCAAGTACTGTATGGTGAATCTCACTTCTTTAAATCAATCTTGCCAGCAGATATCCTTGAACCCTTCTTCCATTGTTTTCAGAATAAACCCTGCACCTGATTGTCTGTCAAAGTAACAGCAAGGCTAATGATGCTCTCCATTTCTTATGTGTAAATGATGCAATAATTTCAGGAAGGGTTGATGCATGGTTAAACTGAAATAACGACAAGCTGCATTGTATACACAAATGTATATACATAGGAATTACAAGGAGTAGGCCATTCAGATTCCATTTGCTGTTTTCTTCTGTTAGCTTCATGAATATCACTGTTTCCCTAACAATTGAAATGTATTGAATGCCATTAAGTTGTTCCATGAGAACTCTGACCTCTCGAGTCAGAAGGTTATGAGTTCTAGATTCACTTCAGGATTTGGACAGAGATAAAATAAGGCTGACATCCTAGCGCAATACTGAAGAAATGTTTCATTGTCAAAAATGTTGTGTTTCAGATGAGACATTAAACTGAGGCATTGTTTTCCTTCTCAGTAGGTCGATGTCCCATCATGTTTTTGTGGAACAGCATGAGAGTTATTCTTTGGTGTCCAGGCCAGTAATTATTCAATGTCACAAAAAAACCCGTCAAATTATCTAATCATTAACACATTACTGCTTAAGGGAGTTTGTTGTGAGCAGACTGGCTGCTACAATTTCTTTTTTACAAGTGCCTAAACTTCAAAATTACTGAATTGGCTGTAAAGCACTTGGAGACATCTGGTGGCTGTGAAAGACACTATGTAAGTGTCTCATTTAAATGCAAACTAAACATGCAAAGAAAGTTAAGCTTTGTCCATTCCAGTGTAAGTACATGTTTACTGACATAGTAGGTATTAATTAGTGCCAAACATTGGACCAGGTTTTCTTGTGAGTGGTAACCCCATGTGAATCACCACCTGCCCTTCTTTTTTTAACAAAGAATGGTGCTCCACATTTCTGAGGAGATGCTTGCTCAGGTCCCCTCAGAAATGCGGAGGCCTAATTCCATTCCGACAGTTCTTTTCTAGTGTAGAACTGACAGACGAAGGGAAACTATGCCCTGTTTCACAGCAATCAGCTGCTATTTTCTGAAATTTAGTGGTGCTAACAACCACTTGGGCAACTGCTGTCAAACCATATGACATCAGTGTGTTGGGAGTGTTTGGTGCCAGATGGGTAGAAGGATGTGAGACAAGTAGGGTGTAGGATGTCAAGTGGTCAGGGATACAGTGCTAGGGTGCCAAACAGGTAGGGTGCCAGTGGGAGGGTGTAAGGTATCAGTGTGCAAGGTGGGGTTGGGTTTGGTGCAACAGGGCTGGCAACAAGTATATTGGGTCAGGTTGTGTTGTTGGTGATAGTTGGAATGGGACAGGGAATTGAGTCTCATGGAAATGGTGCTGATGTTCAAGGGTTGGGTCAGGCCTGGCAATGGTGGGGTTTCTGTTGTAGACTGGGGCAGGGATATTGACTTTGGAGGATGGGGTTGGTTCCCATGCTTACAGGGGATGTTTTCCAGTTCCAGAGTGTTGTTGGATTTTGGCAGGGGGTTGGGCATGTGTCAGGTCCCAAAGCAAGGCCAGGTTCCCAAGTAGGGGGTGGGGAACAGGTTGTCCATTCCTAACCAATGGGGTGAGAGCCCAATGTTGGTTCATAGGCGTTTGGGGTAGTGTGTCCCGGGGTTGTCAGTTCAGGGTCTGGTGGATGTAAGGGATCTGGGGGTTGTGAATAAGGTAAGTGTAATAATTTACTCAGGAGTTAATTGAATATTTTTCTGTGTAACTATTTTACGTCATTCAATGGAACCACCTGAAATCTCCAATTTTTATGGAGATGTTTGGAGGATTCCAGGTGTAGTTGAACTTCCCAGTGGAAAATCCAATTTCCTAGGCAATTCCTTCAGATTGTGCTACAATAAAGATTCTGCAGGATTGTACTAGTAACAGGGACCTAAAGTCACTTCTACAGTAAGATTTGGTGAAATATTCAAGCATGTGGTTGGGGTTTCCTTCAAACTACTGTTAAAGCAATTCAGCAGGAAAGGTCTAGATTAAATCTTTATGTAACAACATCAAATTAGTGGTGTACTCCATTAACATCCATATATCGTTTCATACAACTGACATAGTTAATTCAGAGATTTCATATTACTAGCTTACCTTAATATGAGTGTACAGATAAATAAAAGGACACAGTTTTATTAATGTTACTTGTACAATGTTACCTTACCATAAGTGTAATATTCAACTTCTGGTGGAAGTGTTACAAGTGATAGATCGTTCTCCTCAACATGTTCATCTACATACTGCTGTGCTTTAGAAGCTTCCAGAAATGCCAGAAATCTTGCTGTAAATGCAGCAATAAAAATGGATAACATTCCAAAATCTAAAAGATTCCACATTTGGAAAATGTATTCCCGTGGTCCTTCTGTCCAGATTTCTTTACACTCAGTCCACATCATTCCTACAAAGGAATTTTTAAATACTTAATGTATACAAGGTTCTTTAAAAAAGTGAGAAATATTTCGATATTAATAGCTCAGATATAATACTACTTACCCAGTATCCACACCATAATTAGCATTTCCGTCCAGGTAAACATAGTAGTTTTCATTCTGAAGACTTGTTTAGGGTAATCGATAACAGTGACATTGGGTAAGGTTTTGATGCCTTCAAATCTGTCAGAGGCATTAAATACTAGTAAACACAGAAAGATGATGAAGGATGCTGCATGCATCACAAACTTCATGAAGGGACTTCTTAGCATCTTCCCCAGCTAGAAGGAAAAATTAAGATATATATCTATCCTGTAGATGTAAACTGAGCATCAGTCATTTCATCTCATGGATACTCGGTTTCCACTTTAATCACATGGTGTAAACTTTTTTCTGCTGTTGAATTTCACACTAGTATATACAAGCCATATTTCTTTCAATTCCAACTTTATCCTTTGCTCTCCTGATGGTGTTGATGCACCTTGGATAAAGCTCCATAGGTTATAGACATCCTACTCTAACCATGAACTGTTCCCCTTTGATGTCCACACAACTTTTCCACTAGAAGTCACAGAATCAGTGATCTGAACCAGAAATCTATTTTTTTCTATCCCTAACTCAAACAGCATTGTGGTCAGTGTTAACATTCTTAATGTTGTCCTGAAATTGACTGACTCAGCATAGACTGGAAGTTGAAGCTGGGACTTTGCTGATCTGTGTAACACTAGATGCCAAACTTGAGAGCGCATTACTTTTGTAAGACTTTAGTCATTACAATACTGAATATCAGTATCTACCTGCCTTTTTATAAACTGGTAAAACTTGTTTTCGGAGGAACAAATTGTCCTTTTTATAAAAACAATTTCAATAGATGCCATGATCTTTGGATTTCAGCAGCAGCTAATAGTTATATATCATAAAAAAATTGAGTATTCAATTTTTTCCAGTCTATATCTTTGTACTTTTGCAACAAAAATCTATTTAATTAAAACATTGTATTTTAAAACTAATACCTACAAAATAATTAACATCATTCATAAA
Source organism: Chiloscyllium plagiosum (assembly GCF_004010195.1). Lineage (NCBI taxonomy): Eukaryota > Metazoa > Chordata > Chondrichthyes > Orectolobiformes > Hemiscylliidae > Chiloscyllium > Chiloscyllium plagiosum. The sequence goes on from NC_057741.1 coordinate 3,958,567, forward strand.
CTAAATATATTCATTATTGTTTGCAGAACAAAAGCCTTCCTAAAAGAAAAATTATATTAGGGACCCATGTTTTTTGTCATGACCAAAATATCAAAATTGTTCAAGTAAAAGTTGACACAGCCATGGTTATACCAAATGTAACAAATTGGTAACTTGGTGAGAACAATCCTTTGAAGAAAAGCAATTATAGAAGATAATGCACTTGGGAATACAACATGCTTGAGCCATGAATGAGTTTGAAGTCAGAATATAAACCTGTGTGTTGATGCATTTCTGTTAAACACCATAACATGGAAATGACAGTCCAATCTTACGACTCTGGTACAGGACACTTTAAATCAACTGATACTTCAACATATATCTTAATTTCTTATCATGGTACTTTATTGATGAAACAATTATTTCTGATTCAATAGCTCAGATTAAGGCCAGGTGGTGAAGGAGGCCAAGGCTGAGGTTGTGGGTAGAGATGAATGGGCCAATGAAAGAGTATTGAATAACTGCCCTTGGTTTCAATCTCTAGCAATGAAAGATTAAAGAGAAAATCTAATTTTACTCCCATAAATATTTTCCACAGGATAAAAAAGCCACCTGTAGTAAATTGATTATTTTCTGGATCATTCCATGATAACCTTTGCAAACAGCATTTCAGCATTATGTTAATACAACTCCCAGAACATTTCAGTAATTTTCAAATTATGATAATTAAATCATGTTTAGCAGGATTCTTCAATATGTGTTAAGAGTGCATTTTTCACCACTATCCTCTCAAAATACAATTCCAGCAAAGTTTCAAACCTTGCGACTTTTTTTTACTCAGCTACGTAATCAAGATATTTTTGAATTGTCATTACATTGCCTTGTGAGTGGCAGTTCTGTACTAACATTATTAGTAGGCAACTCCTACCATCAGTTCAAAATAATTCTAACATATGATAACTTGTGAATAGGTCAAAATGGGTAGTAAATTCTAACTTTCCTGTTAGTGATTTGTTGGTATTAAAAGCCCTGAATTTCCTCTGACTCTGCCCTGCCAGTGGAATGAATGAAATTGTAACTTTCCACTGTTTCTTCTTCCCATTGCCCACTCACTTCTCAGGCTCAAGGAAATTTAAATATTTTTTGACAAATGTTCAGGCTCAGAGGTATCCTCTTCAAGTGGTGACATGTGGGGGAATGAATTGTAATGTGTTGCTTCTTACAATTTAATATATAATGGAGCAGAGTGGGTATGGTATACTGTCCAGCCAGTTTTACTGGCAGAACAGCAGTACAGGCACCAAAAAGGCAAGTTTTAACTTACTTCTGTAAAGTTAGGAGGTACAAGATGCAGTCACTTCATTCCCAGCACAAGCAAGTGACCACCACCTTCTGCTAGTTGACCATCATAAAAGTGGTCATCTTTGTCACTGAGCCACATTAATAAAATAGGGGTAAAATTTAACTTCAGCAATGCAGACAGTGGCAGATTGGCTGACATTTTATACATGCAGCCTGATTTACCTTTCTAATATCTTCAGTAAAAAGGAGAGCTATAAAGGGACAAAAAAAGGGTGTCAATCCAATAATGCTCTTGATGAGCTCCAACATTGAAATTTAACCCTTGATATTTATCAGACCAGTGTGGCATACTAACTACGCTGCCCAAGTAATCAGCTTACAATTATTTTACAGTTTAAAATTTATTCCCTGGATAAACAGTCAGTACAATTGAAGTTCTGTTTCCCTAAATGATGTGTGTTTTCATTAATTTGAGTTATAGCCTAACCCTCAGTATCCATTGTAATTATCAAATTGATATAAAAGATCATTATTAATATTGGCATCCTTTTCTTTAATTGAATGATTGAGTGTGGATAGTATGGTCACTGGCTAATGGATTGAATGAGAGGCTGAGCCTGACTCCTAATAAACTGAATTGTCATCAGTACAGCCATAAAGAATGAGTCAGTGTCACTATTTGCAATTATTCAAAAACTCTTCCAGGAGTATCTACCAAGAGATGTTATCAGTCCTAACTATTTAAACAAACTCAATAAAAATAGGTGACATAACAAAAATTTTCAGAATTGTACAAACATGATTCTTAAAAGAAGACACGGTTTTCCAAATCAATATGCATTTTATGAAAAAGAAAATTGAAGGTTTGTTGGAGTGATTATGATTGTAACAATGGGATCCTCTTCAAAGGGTTGGGGTGGACTCGATGGGCTGAGTGGCCTGTTTCCACACTATAGGGATTTCTATGTTACTGGACAAATAATGCAGAATCTTGGAAGTTTAATTTGGAGACTATGAGTTCAATTACCATCAGTTTGAGAATTTCAATTAATTAAAAAAACATAGAAAATATGGAAGCAGAAATAGTTCAAACTGATATAAAAATCATGAAGAATTCCTGTTTTATTTTAGATTTCCAACATATTCAGTGTTTCTTTATTTTCAAATCAACTTTGCTTTCACTACTCATCCATACAGACACCATCGGGACAGCACGGTGACTCAATAGTTAACAGTGCTGCCTCACACCATTAGGTAACCAGGTTTGATTTCAACCTTGGGAGACTGCCTGTGTAGAGTTTTCACGTTCTCCACGCGTCTGCATGGGTTTCCGCCAGGTGCTCCAGTTTCTTCCAACAGTCCAAAGATGTGCAAGTTAGATGGTTTGGCCAAGCTAATTTGCCCTGTAGTGTACAGGGATGTGCAAGTTAGGTGGATTAGCCATGAAAAATGCAGGGTTACAGGATATGGGTGGGATACTCTTAGGAGGGTCAGTGCAGACCTGACATGCCAGGGGCCTTATTCCACACTGTAGGAATTCTACCACAATTTGTACATGACCAGGCGACCTGTTCTAGGCCTCTTTCTGTGCTATTCAATAAACATATCCGAGGAGCTACCCAAGAGTGCCCCAGGGTGATATGATCTGTGTTGTCCCTATTACATGTGGAGAAAGTCTTGACAAATATTGAAAGCAAAAAGATTTCTTACAAAGCAGGTCTGCAAACTGGAGAAAATTACTTTAGCAAAGAAAAGGAAATAATTCTCATCCATAATAATCAATGTTCCATTTTCCTTCTGACACGATGCCAGGAAACCTATTTGCGGCACAACAATTTTATCTTAAATGGTGATTGCAGTTGAAACATGAAAATAATTTAAAAGCCACAACTATCGGGGAGGTGATGGCACTGGGCTAGTAATCCAAATCTCCAGGCTAATGTTCTGAGAAAATAGCTTCCAATCCCACTGTGGCAGATGGTGATAATTGAATTTTTAAAAATCTGAATAAACAGTTAGTCTAAAGCAGTGGCAACCACTTTCAGTTATTGTAAAAACTCATCTTGATCCTTTAGGAAGGAAGTCTGACATCCTTACCTGGTCTGGCCTACCCCTCAACAATTAGGGATGGGAAATAAATTCTGGTCTAGCCAGTGTTGACCAAATCAGTGATGAATGAATAAAACTACTGTATGTAAAGTCTGACAAAAGATTAAATGAACTGCAAAATAATTCCCTTAGATTATAATTTATTCTTCTAAATGCATAATATTTCTCTACAATGTTTAATATAGTGACTACACCACCCATCTCAATCACCTTTCCTTTGGTAACCAGCTCTGTATGACTGCACTTGGGAGTGAGACAATGGTGGTCCATTGCTATATTTTGGAGTACATCAAATAAAGGACCAGCAAGTATCTGTTAGTACTCTGCACTGTTACCTTGACTTCCATAGGAGTTGATTATAAACTTTAACTTCTCCCAGATGCAAATATCAGTTGACCCTCACTATAACATCCTCACTGGCCTACATGTTGTTTCCTGTTTTAAAATATTAAGTTTAGGATCTTTTCCTCATCTTTAGTTCTACCTATGATCGCACACCATTGATTAATTTGTTTCTAGACTGTTCAGTTTTCTGACAGTGTTTTTGTGTGTGCGTGTCTCTCTCTCTCTCATCCACTCTTAGATTCTTCAATCTTAGCCTCTCTCTCTTTAACACCTTAAATAAAATCCACTGCAACTTTAAACACTCTTTCAAAATTCATATTTTTAACAGAATTTCCAGTCACCTGTATTTTCTTTCCTGTCATGGTTTGAATTATTCCATTAATCTTTCCATTGTAAATTTTATGTATTAATAGTGTTATATAAATCTAAGTAACTGTTGAGGAGATAGTCAGTGTAGAATTCTGTTGGAATGTAACAATTGTCAGCAGCAACAATAAAGTAGAGATAAAAGAAGGACTCACTGTAATCTAACAGACTGGGAAGGTCCTACATGTGATCTCTCAGTCTGAGATAAGTCAGGGGCACTAAGATCAATCATGATTATGATACCTCAATTGTGCATAACCACAATTTAGGGCATGATTGACCTTATTGTCTCTGGACTGGGACTGAACAAATTAAACAGAACTCCTTTCTCAAATTGTTATCAATTGAAAATTGGATGTTCCTGGCTATGAGATATGATCAAATTGGACTTGGCTGTGTTCTTCTCCAGATGAAATAGCCTTCAGATGCTTACTGCCCAGTTTCACACATGAACAGCAATTGCTAAGATTATGTTTAGATTATGTCCCATCAGCTGAAAGGACCACTTCAAAAGTTGTCATTATCAAGACAATAATAAGATGTGGATTGAGGGCGGAGGGGGTTGGAATGCTATGAAATGAGAATCATGTCCTCAATGATTATCAAGTCCTTGTGTTTAAAAGAAGTTTGGAATGAAAACTAATTCTAAGAAAATAACTTAGAGCAAAATGAGATAAACTTGCTGTTTGCTGAACCAGAACAGAAACTTAAGCAAAGCCAAAGCTCTGCATCCGGTTTGAATACAATTAAACATAGCAGCTAACACTGTAGAGTGGTGCAATTTTTCATTCCCTAATCTATTTGACACAGAGATTCTGTTGATGTTTGTGCCATTTAAGAAGGATATTTTCCGATTATCATCTACATATAAAGAAAATCATTTGAAACCTTTTACTGTGTGATGTGGTTTCTCATAGACAATTTTCAAAAATGAAGTATAAAAAATACATTACTGTGATGAATGAGGTTCTGAAAACTAATCTGCACAATATTTGAATTTAGGTTTTATTATGGATGTCCTTTGAAAAATTACTGTTACACTTCATAAGAGATGCAGTATTTCAAAAAAATTCAAATTGATTCTAGCATCTTAGCTTTAATTTGTTTCAGAAATGAATAATAGGCGCGTTAGTTCTTTAAACTCAGGTCATAGATTCTACACAAGTTGAAATCAACATTGGGAAGTACCAGAACAATTACACATTTCAGAGAATGCAATGCAGGAAGTAATGCAGAGCGAGTTGATGCATTAAGGAGAAGCAAGTGGTGATGGTGATGGTAGAGGAGTAGCTTGACCTATTGTTGAACCTGAATGTAATTAGTGATTCTTGTACTTTTTGGGAAATTTGGTGACATTGTGAAATTAGTAGCTATTCAATAGGGAAAGCAAAGGTTTGTCTGCATTGATGTCTGAAGGAGTCAAAGAGTGAAAAGGTGAGGCTGATGTGGTTTGACGTCCTTAATAGTACTGTCCTATGCTTCCAGTATATGGAATAGATTTGCCTATTACTAAGGTGTGCTAAATTCATAAATACATAAGTTTCTATAGTATTGGTATAGTAGTAAAGGTCACTGCACCAGTAATATAGAGACTCAGTCTAATGCTCTGATGACACAGTTTGAAACCCAAAATAGCAGGTAGTGAAATGTGAATTATATTAACAAATCTTGAATAAACACCATTGTCATGAAATAAAATCTGGTTCACTAGTGCTGTTTAGGGAAGTCAATCTGGCATCCTTACCTGGTCTGGCCTGGATGTTACACCAGATCCACTGTAATATGGTTGCCCTTGAATGGTCTCTGAAATGGCCACGCAAATGACTCAGTTGTACCAAACTTAGCTATGTCTAAGAAAAGGAATGGAATTGATGGACAACATCGGATCACCTGAGACACTGGACATAATAACTACACATACAGCTCTGTGGACACTACCAGAGACAATAAAGTCAAGGAGCAGAATTAGATCATTCAGCCCATAGAGACTGCTCCACCATTCAACCAAGGTGATGTGCTTCTCAATCCGATTCTCCTGCTTTCTCCTGCAACCCTTGATCGCCTTACCGATCAAGAACCTATCTCTATCTTAAATACACTCAATGACTTGGCTTCCACAGTCTACTGCGGCAATGAGTTCCATAGATTAACTACCTTCTGACTGAAGAAATTCCTCCTCTCAGTTCTAAGGGGTCGTCTCTTCACTCTGACTCTGTGTTCTTGAGTCCAAATCTCTCCTATTACTGGAAACATCTTTGTCACGTCCACTTTATCTAGGCCTCTCAGTACTCTGTAAGTTTCAACCAGATTCATCCTCATTCATCAAGTACAGACCCAAAGTTGTCAACTAGATTCATAGAATCCCTACAGTGTAGAAACAGGCCATTAGGCCCAGCAAGTCCACACCAATATTCCAAAGAGTAACCCACCTAGACCCATTCCCCTATCCTATTACTCTACGTTTACCACTGATTAATGTGTCTAACCTAAACATCCTTGAACACTATGGGCAATTTAGCATGATCAATTCACCTAAACTGCACATCCTTGGATTCTGGGAAGAAACTGGACCACCCGGAGGAAACCCACACAGACACAGGGAGAATGTGCAAACTCCACACAGACTGAGGTTGAAATCAAACCTGGATCCCCTGTGCTGTGAGGCAGCAGTGCTAACCACTGAGCCAGAATGCCATGCCATGCAAACTGCTCTCATATAACAAGCCCGTCATCCTCCGGAATCCCTCCAAGACCAGCATATCCTTCCTTAGACACAGGGCACAAAACTGTTCACAATATTCAAAATTCAATCTGTCCAGAGATTTATACATCCCCAGCAATACATCTCTGCTCTTATATTCTAACCCTCTTGAAATGAATGCTAACATTGCATTTGCCTTCTTAACTGCCAACTGAACCTGCATGTTAACCTTAAGAGAATCCTGAACCAGGACTCCAAAGTCCCTTTCAGTCTTCCAAAGCCTTTATCCATTTAGAAAATAGTCCCCACCTCTATACACCCTGATGTAAGTATAACTTCACACATTGTACTCTTTCTGACACATAATTTGCCCATTCTCCTAACCTGTCCAAGTCCTTCTGCAGCCTCCCCATTTCCTCAATACTATCTGTCCCTCCACCTATCTTTCTGTCATCTGCAAACTAAGCAACAATGCCCTCAATTCATTGTCCAGATCATGAATGTATAACATGAACAGTTGTTGCCCAAAACAGATCCCTGCAGAACTCCACTAGTCACTAACTTCCATCCTGAAAAATATTCCTACAATCTGTCTTCTGCCAGTTAACCAATTCTCTATCCATGCAAGTACCTTGCCCCTAACACCATGGATTCTAATCTTTTTGGAGTCCTCCTGTGCAGCACATTGTCAAAGGCCTTCTGGAAATCCAAATAGATCATGTCCACTGGCTCTCCTTTGTCTAACTTGCTCATTATCTCCTCAACGAACTCTAACAGATTTGTCAGGCATGACCTCTCCTTGACAAAGTTGTGCTGACTCAGTTCCATTTTATTACATACATCAAAGTACACCACAATCTCTTCCTCAATAATGGACTCTAAAATCTTACAAACAACTGAGGTCCCCATTACTACTTCTCCAACATCATGTCCAAGTTTGACTGTCGCTTACTTTTTAGATATGTAAAAAACTCTTGCAATCTTCTTTTATATTATTAACTAGCTTACTGTGATACTTCATCCTTTTCCCACTTATTGCATTTTTAGCTATTCTCTGCTGGTTTTTAAAGGCCAGATGGACTACACTCCAGAGTTCTGAAGGAGATAGCTGAGGAGATTGCGGAGGCATTGTGGTGATTTTTAAGGAATCATTGGAGTCAGAGAGGGTCTCCGGGGACTGGAAAATGGCTGATGTAACATCTCTTTTTAAGAAGGGAGGGTGGCAGAAGACAGGAAGCTATTGGCTGGTTGGTCTGACCTCAGTTGTTTGTAAAAACAATGACTGCAGATGCTGGAAACCAGAGTCTAGAGTAGAATGGTGCTGGAAAAGCACTGCAGGTCAGGCAGCATCCGAGGAGCAGGGAAATTGACATTTCGGGCAAAAGCCCTTCATCAGGAATAAAGGCAGGGTGTCTGCAGAGTGGAGAGATAAATGAGAGGGGGGTGGGGGTGGGGAGAAAGTAGCATAGAGTACAATAGGTGAATGGGGGTAGGGATGGAGGTGATAGGTCAGGGAGGAGGGTGGAGTGGATAAGTGGAAAGGAAGATAGGTAGGTAGGACAGGTCATGGTTATGGTGCTGAGCTGGAAGTTTGGAGCTGGGGTGAGGTGGGGGGA
>NC_057741.1:3968111-3981011 GCF_004010195.1 Chiloscyllium plagiosum
CCCCCTCTCATTTATCTCTCCACTCTGCAGGCACCCTGCCTTTATTCCTGATGAAGGGCTTTTGCCTGAAACGTCGATTTCCCTGCTCCTTGGATGCTGCCTGACCTGCTGTGCTTTTCCAGCACCACTCTAATTCAGTAAGATTTTAGAGTCCATTAAAGACTTCCCAATTCTCTTCACCACACTGTATGCTTTTTCTTTTGTTTTTCTGCTGTTCCTAACTTTCTTTACCAGCTATGGTGATCTCATTCTCCTCTTAGTATGCTTCTTCCTCATTGGGATGAATTTCTGTTGTGTTTCCCAAATTAATCCCAGAAACCCCTGCCATTGCTATTCTACCAATTCATCCAATCAATTCTGGCCAGCTCTTCTCTACTGTCTCTTCTGTCTATCTTTACTGCTTCTCCCTCTCAAGCTGCAGGCTGAGTTCTGATATATCATGGTAACTGCTCCCTATTAGTTCCTTCACTTTAAGCTCTGAAATCAAGTCTGCCTCAAACGCACATCACCAAATCAGAATTGCCTGTTCCCTCGTGACTTCTACCGAAAGCTGCTCCAAAACAAATCTCATAGACCTTCTACAGATTCCTTTCTTCAGATCTGCTACCAACCTGATTTTCCCAGATCACCTGCATATTGAAGTCCCACGTGATTATTGTGAAAGTGCCTTTCTTACATCTTTTTTCTATATCTTGATTTATTTTCTTCCCCACTTCCTAACTTCTGCTGGGTGGGCTGTACATAACTCCCATCAGGGTTTCGCAAGGTTTGTGAAGGTTTGTAATCAATAATGCCCACCACAGACTCCGAAAATATAACCGGGAAATTGCGCGCCAAAAACCGTTATTCAAACAAGCAACAAATCAAGAATGGACAGACGCGGTAGACTGAGCCATAAACACCAAACAACGACAAACACAGATAAAGAAAAATGGGGACCTGAATACAAACCATCCCATCAGGGCTTTTGCCATTTGCGCCTCCTCAACTCTATCCACACAGATTCTATGGCTTCCATTTCTATATTATTTCTTGCTATGATCTAGTTTCATTTCTTACTGATAAGGTAACCCCGACCTCTCTGTCTATCTTCCTGTCCTTTCAATAGAATGTGTATCATGGGATATTTAGTTTCCAGTCCTGAGCCCCTTAAAGCTACGTCTCTGTATTGCACACAACATTATATGTACCAGGCTCTGTTCCCAGAATTACTCAGGTGGAGCCCAAACCATCCTTCCCCAGTACTGGTGCCAATTTCCCATGAATTCTAATCTGTTTCTTCAACAGCAATCTTTGAGCCACCCATTTACCTCTTTAATCTTGTTGACATCGTACCAATTTGCTCATGGGTCAGGATGTGATCCAGAGATTATTACCTTTCTGATTCTGGTTTGTAAGTTAGTCCCTAGCTGCTCATATTCAGTCAGCAGAACCTCTTTTCTCTGTCTAATTATATCATTAGTTCCTACATGGACCACGACAACTGGATCTTTCCCCTCTCACCCCAAGTTCTTCTGCAGCCCAAATGAGAAATCCTTCATTTGGCAGGCAACACAACCTTCGGGACTCTTGATCCTGGCCACAAAGACCAGTGTCTATTCCTCTGACTTTACTATCCACAATTACAATTACGTGTCTGCTTCCTCCCCACAAATGGCTCTCTGGACCACAGTGCAATGGTCAGTTTGCTCATGCTCCCTACAGCCCCCAATCTCATCCACACAGGGAGCAAGAATCTCAAACCTATTAGACAAGCCCATGGGCTGAGGCTCCTTCAGCACGATCTCCTGGATCTCTCTGCCTGCCTCGCTGGTAGTCACATCCTCATGTCACTGACCACTGACCAAATTTGAAGTAATTAATTTAGGGGGTGTGACTGCCTTCTTAAACTCACTGGCAACGTAACTCTCCCTCTCCCTGGTGTGTGGCAGTGTTTGAAACTCATAGCACCAGTATCTGATCTTCCTGGCATGCTTCCTTACATCTTGTACCAGTTCAACAGTTAAATGCAATTTGGGATGTGTTACAAGTAATTATCATTATTAATTTTAAATTGACTTGCCAAATGTTACGGGATGCTGTAGTTTGAAGTTAGATGCCCTCTTGCTGATGGAGTCTGAAAGAAAATTAATGTTCCAGGAGCCCCATTACTCAAGTTCTTTATTCTTTGAACTCTTGTAAGTGCTTCATTTATAGTCAGCTTTCCTGTAGTTTTGCAGATAATATTCAATGGCTTTTGTGCTAACATTAGTATGTCCTGCTTGCTTTGATCAAACAAGGACTAAAGATATAGCAGACCTAAAGCCAGACAAAGAACTGAGTAAAATACAACAGCCTCATTAAAAGTCAACCTGCTTATGAAACAAATAAACTTAAAGAACAGGAAATTGAGTGAGGAATACTTAAATGTAATTTAAAATAGAATTTATTATTTTAATGAAGCCCTTGCACATTACACTGTCTTAAGCAGCTACCAGAAAACAAGATGATGTGGGATCCGTCAAAATCAATTTCCATGCAATTTCTCAGAGGCTGAAAAGAAAATTTGCTTCCATGTCTTCTGCATTTTCATTTCCCCAAGGAAAAATCTTCCTGTATTATAAGAGAAATCCAGGAATTTTATTGTACTATAGAATGGGCTAACAATATGTGTTGGTAGAATCCTGTGCATCAACATTTCTGTTCTGTTTTTCCAGTCTGTCTTTTCACAGCCCTTTGAACAGTACAAACCACAAGCTTCATCACCTCCAAGAATATTCACATCCTGACTGATTTGCATAAGGGTGAATTGGATGTTATTAGAATTTCAACATTTTTAGAAGAGCAGTATAATTACTTAATGTGTGGGGTCATGCTTTTACATACATTTTTAAAACTGACTTACATTGTAGTTTAGCCATTGTTTCTTATAAGTTTTTTATTGAAAATAAATAAACGTGCTTGGGGAAGGGGAGGGCACTAAACTGTCAAAATATATATTTTCAGGGATTCAAAACAACAAATATATAATTAATTAGATCTGCTAATTTAATTCCAGACATAAATTGAGCATTGTAATATTGGCAGGAATGACAGACACATACTGTTCTGTAGTGTAACAATCCCATTTTAGGGCTTCAGATTTTTTTTAAAAATCGATTGATTTACTCATGGTGATCGAGATAACACTTGTGTCAAAGATTAACTGAGAACATTAAAAAGTCTAAAGTAGAGATCAGTGCTTTTGCCAAATAGTGATTTGATCTGGTCATTCCTTATTTTAGAAAGTTAAAATAAATTAAAAGAAAATAGTTAGTCCACAAATTTACTTCTAGGTAATGTACTCACCATACAAATCCAGTGATATGTAATTCTTTTGAATATTACGAAATTTCATGGTGTAAATCATGCATATTTTAACATGGGGGAATATTTATTAATCATATCACTATAATCCAAATGAAAGACAATTCAACATAATTTGTTTCCTTGTCAGGAAAAGTAATGCATACTTTTCATTGCAAGATCGGAATATTACATTACAAACAATGTAGATAGTATTATTGAGCCGTAATCATGTAAATTTTATGATGTCCACAGAATAAAAATACAGAATGGTTACAGCACAGAACAAAATACTGCTGCAAATTAAAATGTCATTCATAATGACACTGTGATTTAAAGAACAGCTGATGAGTTGTCCAAACCTCCAATAAACACTATTTTATTTAGGTATAGTGACTAATGAAGTATTTCCAGACATATTGTCTCTCCCTATCTGCTTTGGTCTCCATTTCATCATCAATGTCATAAGATTCATTTCCGTGACATGAAAAATGTTCGCACTTGAACCAATACTCATCAGTTCATCACTTTGTCAGCCCGTGACACACAGACTGTTCTTGATTACATTTTCTTATCCTTGCATGACACTGCATAATGCAACAGTTATATTTAAGACTGGAGAAGTTTGTAATGTTTTCCTTGGAGAGGAGAAGGCTAAGGGAAGGTTTGATTGATGTTTTCAAAATCAGGAGGAGTCTGTAAATGTTCGATAAGGAGAAACTGTTCTTGCTCATAAAAGGATTGAGAACCAAAGAGCATAGCTTTAAAGGGCTTTGCAAAAGGGAAGTAAGTGCATAGTGAGAAAATAAATTTTTTTATGGTGAGTGATTTGGGTTTGGAATGGCCTGGTGGTATGGTGAAGATAGGTTCAACTAAGCATTCAAGAGGGCATCGGATGGTGATTTGAAGAGAAATACTGTGTAGAGTTATGGTGAAAAGGCTGGAGTTTAGCACAAAGTCAAATTGCATTGAAAGCCAGTGTAGGCATGATGGGCAGAATGGTCTCCCAACACATCGTAACAATTCTGCTATTCTGTGATCATGCATTGCAAACACTTTCATTTTTCCATAGCTACATATTCTGCTAAATTGTGTATGTTACCTCCTTTTGGAGACAGCCATGTCTACATCAAAAATGCATGTCACAAGAGAATATTTTAAAATGTACAATATTATTTAATTATATGTCAACCTATTAGGACACTGGAGATGTTAGCGCTATAGTAAAGATACGCAGCCTTGAAAACTTTATTTTCAGATGTAAATGTATAATTACATTCATATGAAATGGTTATCATTTTGCTCAAAGTATCAAAATAAGCAGATTATGCACTTTTTCAAAGAAAGGGCCCATCAGTCAGCCAATTTTAAAGAGCCCGATTTCAAGATATATATTACTGAAGTCAGTTTTAAGGAGGACAGATGGACTAGTCATGAAGTCAAGAGTGCTCCTTTCAGTAATAATGACATTCAAGCAATTGCATAGCAATTATGCAGATCAAGATGCTATCTACCAAGTAAAAGTATCAATTTAGGTCTCCCCTAAGCTGTGCCAGCAATCTCCCTTTTAAATCTATTTTAAAAGGATTTGGTTTTAATCTTTCCATGGGATATTGGTGTAGCTGGCTAGGTCAGCATTTATTACCCATCACTAATTGCCCTGGACAAGGTTCTGTGATCTGTCTTCTTGGACCACCTGTCTTTGGGGTATAAAGTCACTTACAGTGCTTTTAGGAAGGGAGTTCCAGGACCCAGCAACAGTGAAGGAACAGCAATATATTTACACATTAGGTTGGTTGTGTAGCTTGGAGGGGAACTTGTAAGTATAATTTTCTTAAGTATTTTCTGTCCTTGTCTTTATAGATCGCAGAGGTTGTGCATTTGGATGGTGTTGTCAAAGGAACCTTGGTGAGTTACAGCAGTGAATCTTGTAAATGATACACATTACTGCGTGTGTGTGTTGGTAGTGAGGGAATCAATGTTGAAGATCATGGCAAGTGTGCAAATTGAATAGTCTGTTTTGTTCTGGATGGTGTCAAATCCTTCCAAGCTGAAACTTTATTGCTGGAACAGCACAGCAGGTCAGGCAGCATCTAGGGAACAGAAGATTCGACGTTTCGGGCACATGCCCTTCTTCAGGAATGAGCAGAGAAGGGCATGTGCCCGAAACGTCGAATCTTCTGTTCCCTAGATGCTGCCTGACCTGCTGTGCTGTTCCAGCAATAAAGTTTCAGCTTTGATCTCCAGCGTCTGCAGACCTCACTTTCTCCTCAAATCCTTCCAAGCCAAGGACAGTCAACTTATCTCTGGCAAGAAGACATTCAGCATGTCTGGTTGGTCTAGATACATGCACTGTTAGGATCACTCCCTGCCCCCCCTCCACCCCCCTCCAAACATCTGGGGCCAACAGAGAAGATTTACCAGGATGTTGCCTGGAATGGAGAGGAAGTCGTACGAGGATAGGTTGAGAGTTCTCGGCCTTTTCTCGTTGGAACGGCGAAGGATGAGGGGTGACTTGATAGAGGTTTATAAGATGATCAGAGGAATAGATAGAGTAGACAGTCAGAAACTTTTTCCCCGGGTACAACAGAGTGTTACAAGGGGACATAAATTTAAGGTGAAGGGTGGAAGGTATAGGGGAGATGTCAGGGGTGGGTTCTTTACCCAGAGAGTGGTGGGGGCATGGAATGCGCTGCCCGTGGGAGTGGTAGAGTCGGAATCATTGGCGACCTTTAAGCGGCATTTGGATAGGTACATGGATGGGTACTTAATCTAGGTTAGAAGTTCGGCACAACATCGTGGGCCGAAGGGCCTGTTCTGTGCTGTATTGTTCTATGTTCTATGTTCTATGTTCTATCAGAAAGGCTGCCTTCTCCCATCTGTGGAACCAGGGAATATACTGAGATGTAATGGGAGAGAGACAAAGAAGAAAAATGTATCAAGAGCACTTTTGTAGCACAGGTCAAGAAAATTTTCTTTGTAAATAAAACTGTGTACATAAATATTGATGACTTTGATTTTCATGCATTGGCTTTTGAGTCTCTCTGTGTTGGTGCTCAATGTATTTTCCTATCGGTCAGTAGTATAGTTCATGGCAACACAGGAGTTGTAATTGATGGAGGCCTGTGCTGATAGCCTACTGTGCCATCTGCACAGTATGGAACAATATGAACACATAGCATTAGGTGCTGGTGGTACTTTTAGCCCTCTTAGTTCAGCAACTGTAATACTTAGTTCCTTCTTTGCATAAATATGTAAATGTGAGAGATTTGTCCAGCAGTGCTGTGCCATGGAGGTGCCATTTCCAGAGATAGCCACTGCTGTAGGGTGGCCAGTTGCTACACCTGGCTTTTGCACAGGTAGTGTGTTCGCTCTGTAAGCTGCTGGCACATTGGAGTGGGATGAGATTGACATGGCACACTGTTATACAACAAAACGTGTACCCTCCTAGACTGAGGACTGCTTAGCAGCAAGGCAAGTTACCTGCTTCTGTGACTGCCCTAATTGGCAAAACAAGGCAAGACAAGACAAGTATTCCTGAAGAAGGGCTTATGCCCGAAACGTCGATTCTCCTGTTCCTTGGATGCTGTCTGATCTGCTGCGCTTTTCCAGCAACACATTTTCAGCAAGACAAGACAAGACAAGGAAGCAAGCAGGTAGGTTAAATGAGTGAATACTAAGAGAGCGAGTGAACAGTTCTGAGATGCAGTTAGTCCAGTTTGTGAGTTGGGGGCCTGTCCCTGTGTGCTAAACAGCCTTTCAGTATTTTTGCTGGTGTACCCGACTGTGCAAGTCTGTGCTTCCTGAGGGCACTGCTGCTGCATAAAATAAGTATCAAAATGGTTATGGTGGGTTCGCAGTGGCAGATGCAAATGACCATGGAGGAGGACTGCATTCAGTTGGTGCCTATGTATCATGCCCCGAGATGTTGTTGCTTTGTGTCGAACATGGAGGTGGCTCAGTGCCAGCAGCAAGCTGAATCCACTAGGTAGGAGAAAGTTTTTCGGGCATAAGCCCTTCCTGAAGAAGGGCTTATGCCTGAAACGTCGATTCTCCTGCTCCTTGGATGCTGCCTGACCTGCTGCGCTTTTCCAGCAACACATTTTTCAGCTCTGAATTCACTAGGTACCCACTATGGTTATTTTGTTGAGCTTTTCTGACATCTAACTTGTTTGGTAAAATGGGAGGTTGAATACTAATGAAGAAAGTTGTGGCATTCACACAGCATTTAACAATAAACAATAACCATCAACTGGCAACTCTCCAATATCTAGCAAGAATCTGCCCACCATGAAAAGCATAAAAGTTGGAAAAGAGTTACTTTGGCATCAAGATAGGCCTCGCCATACGTGGACTCCTAATTCTGCCACAGTCAATGTTGCTCAGATCCCTATAAGATTCTACCCTTTATCTTATCTTCAGCACTTGCCTTCTCACCTATTTTCGTGTCATCTGCAATTTGGCATGAGTACACTCACTTCTGTCCTCCAAGTCACTCAGACATTGATTGAAAGTAATTGCGACACTCTAGTAGTCACAAATTACCATCCTGAAAATGCACCTTTTACCCCAACGTCCTGTCTTCTATTAGCTAGCCAATTCTCTGTCCATGCAAATATACTATCCCCACACCATGGGCTCTTCTCTTAAGTAGCCTTACCTGCAGTATCTTATTGGAAGCCTTTTGCAAATCCAAATATATCTCACCTATATATCTCACCTACTCATTTCCCTACACTATCCTGCTTGTTACCTCCTCAACAAACTGGTAAAGGTTTGTCAGGCATGATTTCCCCTTTATGAAAATATGTTGGGTCTACTTGATGATAATATGTATTTCTAAATGCTCTGCTCTTACTTCCTTTTTAACACTCTGACATTTTCTCAATGTCAGACATTAAGCTAATTGACCTATAGTTACCTGTGTTTTTATTATCTCCTTCCCTTTTGAATAAGGATGTTACGTCGGTAGCTTTCCAGAATCTTGAGAGACTTTTTCTGAATCTGAAGATTCTTGGAAGATTGCTACCAATTCGTCCACTATCCCTGTAGCTACCTTATTTAAAATCCTAGGATGCAACCCATCAGGACCAGGGGACCTATCGGCTTTAGCCCAATTAGATTCCTGAGTACTTTTTTTGATACTGATTGCTTTGTGTTCATTTCCTCCATCCCACCCCCACCCCATCCCCAACCCATCGCTTTTAGCCACTTGATCATTTTGTATTTTTGGAATTTTTCCTCTACTGTGTAAACTGATGCAAAGTATTTATTCAATTACTTTGCCATTTCCTGGTTCCCTATTGTTATTACCCCAGCCTCTTTCTCTAAGAGGCCTATATTAACTTGAGCCTCTCTCTTCCTTTTATATGTTTTAAAAGTTTTTACTGTCTGTTTTTATTTACAAAGTCCTCTCTTATCTGTTTTCGTGCATTAACACAAACTCTTCCTGCCCCTTTTTTCAGTTTCCATGGTTTTTAATGTAAACCTGATCCTTGAGGACAGTGGAAGTTTTAACTGTAAATAAAACATGGATTTTAATATGCTTTTCCACAATTCTAACAGATGTGGAATAACTCGCAGGTAATAAATCTATATTTGTCAACTGTAGGCCAGCACTTGTAACATTAAACTGAAATCAAGGCTAAATGCTGAAAAATAGTAAAATGAAACTATATTTGATAACGTTTCAACAATTGACAAAGGTTCATGCTGTGTTCTATTGCACGATTTAAAGACATTATTAATTTCCATTCTAAAATAAAATATTGCTTACCTTGCTGCAAGGTGCAATCCAATAGCCAATTGAAAGAAATGGGAGCCCAAGTGCAATAACGAGCACCACAAGGCATTTCATAGCTATGGGCTGCTCCCGCAACCCTGAAAGGTTTTCATACCATATTGTGAGTAGTTGCTGTTGGCAATTTGGGTGTGCAACAAACTGTAAGGAGCAAATAATCTTTCATTAAAGCAAATCATGTAAAATATCGGTTACTGAATTAAGCAACATTTTCTCACTCTTGCATGGTTTTATTCTTATTTGTTTAGTATATGTGGATATTTTTTTATGTAAAACAGAGATCAATAATGCATAATAGTCAAGCATGGAAGGAGGCCATTTGGCCCATTGAGTCCACACTGACTCTCCAAAGGGCATGCCGCCCAAACCCACTCCCCTACCTTATCTCCATAACTCCATATTTACCAAAGCTAATCCATCCAGCCTGCACATCCCTGAATACTATGGGCATTTTAGCATGCTCAATCCACTTAACCTGCACATCTATGGACTGTGGGAGGAAACTGAAGCACCCAGAGGAAACCCACACAGCCACAGGGAGAATGTGCAAACTCCACATTGACAGCCCCGGGTCTCTGGTGCTGTGAGGCAGCAATGCCAACCACTGAGCCACCTACTACTCTTTAGACAAGCAACAGGTGTTTTTCTATCAAATGGGAAAAGTATATTATACATGTTGAAGTTCTGGAATTACACAATGAGATACCAATATCCAGTTCTTTTACGGGTTATTAGAAATTCCTTTTTGCTATTTTAGTACAGCTTGAACAAAATTGCTAATGTAGTGGAAAGATGAACCATAGAATCTCTACAGTGTGGAAACAGGCCCTTCGGTCCAACAAGTCCTCACTGACACTCGGAAGAGTAACCCACCCAAACCCATTCCCCTATCCTACCTAATACCCCTGACTAATGCACCTCACCTACACATCCCTGAATGCTATGGGCAATTTAGCATGGCCAATTCACCTCACCTGCACATCTTTGGATTGTGAGAAGAATCAAGAGCACCCGGAGGATACCCACACAGACAAGGGGGGAATGTGCAGACTCTACACAGACAGTTGCCCGAGGCTGGAATTTAACCCTGGTCTCTGACGCTGTGAGGTAGTAGCGCTAACCACTGAACCACCGTTCTGCCTCAATTTCAAGTCCAGTGTGTGGTGCTGGAAAAGCACATCAGGTCAGGCAGCATCTGAGGAGCAGGAGAATCGATGTTTCAGGCATAAGCCCTTATGTCTGAAACGTCAATTCTCCTGCTTCTCGGATGCTGATTCTGATCTCCAGCATCTGCAGTCCTCACTTTCTCCCTGCCCCAATTTCAAGTATCAGATGCATACTTTATCCCACAACAGACAGATTGGTTGGTTTGAAACTTAACCATCCACCAGAAACCAAGCAATTGAGCAATTAAAATTAAGCAATTTACTTACCCACTTAGGTCCTAATTCTGTGTTGCATTAACCTGCAGGTTATTGCAGGCAGATGGGATAGCCGACTTATTCAGGTGGAAGTCTCATCTAATAAGCAAATTGCCGCCCTCTTACATCAAATGCAGTTTTAATCAGCCTGAGTGGGGGGTAATCATCAGTGTTTACCCTCTACAGCTGATTTGCTTCTGTTAAGTCTTAAGTTATGACTTCTCTTGCCTACACCCACTTCTTCCTTTCTGTAAAACCCTTTCAAGAACCTCTCTTCCTGCCACTTATCGAGAAGTTAGCTGTCAGACAAGAATCCTGGATGAAGAAACTAGTGACTCAGCATTTCAAACCATGCAGTCAGTGCAAACAAAACTCACCGTTCAATCTAGAACAAACTCAAAATTTTGCATGTAATTTCGTGGACCACATTGTTAATTATAATGAAGAATATTTCTAAATGCCAAGACTTAAAAAGAAATTGTACCTTTTTGACTTCATACTTAATGGCCAGTTTGACACGTGTTAATCCTGCTCTTTGACTGTGGTGTCCTTCATCCTGCTCAGCTTCCATGTCACCATTCAGAATAGCTTCAACTTCTTCACTGTCTCGGCACAGGTCAAGAACACCAACAACAAAATCTTTGCATTGCATAGATAACTTCCGGTAGTCATTCTAAACAAAAACAGTAAGAATACACTTCTTAGAAAAGTGGCTTCACAAAATACATGGTTATTTTGTTTTTGGGAGTGTGAAAAGCCAAATTTGCTTTAAAAAGTTATATTTTTCCTCTCATTTTGAAAAATATATTTCACTCTTTTGATTCCTCCATGCCACAAACCAAGAACTGATTAAGAATCTTTTAATGGAAACACTAAACTCTTCTTTGTCAACTCATCCAAAGATGTTCTCATTACAATAAAATGTCTCATATATATTCAACACATGTTTTTAATAACCTGACTATGATGGGCAATTTATTGTAAGCAATAAGATTAAAGGCATAAAGCCACACTCATATGAAGTAGGAGTACTGCCTGTCAATATACTACACCAAATATTACAATCTAGTTTGTGACATCGACACAGGGAAAGAGCAACAGTATAATTGCATATGGTATGTATGCACCATTCCTGAAACAGGTGAGAATTTTATTTATCAGATGATAGTCAGTTTTGCTTATTTGTGCAAAACATTTATTTCTCATGTTGAAATGTCAAATGTAAGTTGGATGCTGTGAGAAAACTGAGTTAAGAACTGAGAATATATTTAGAAATGCCTCCCTCTTGGTTTGCTTTATTCCAGAATTGTCACCTATGAACTCAGCATGCAGTCAAATTCAAATCACTTCTTAAAGTCTGATCACCAATTTTTTTCTTTTTTGATAATCTAGATTTGTTTCAAAGTTGTTTAACCATTGCAGTATGAATAGCAGCAACATATAACAAAACAAGCTGTTCAATTAATGTTATAAAGTAGATAACACAAAAGTTACAGCAACTTTAGATTAGATTAGATTACATTACAGTGTGGAAACAGGCCCTTCGGCCCAACAAGTCCACACCGACCCACCGAAGCGCAACCCACCCATACCCTTACATTTACCCCTTACCTAACACTACGGGCAATTTTAGCATGGCCAATTCACCTGACCTGCACATCTTTGTGACTGTGGGAGGAAACCGGAGCACCTGGAGGAAACCCACGCAGACACGGGGAGAATGTACAAACTCCACACAGTCAGTCGCCTGAGGTGGGAATTGAACCCGGGTCTCAGGAGCTGTGAGGCAACAGTGCTAATCACTGTGCCACCGTGCCGCCCTAGAACTCTGTTGTGACTAGTTCTCATGTGATTTATGTGTTTTACTTTCATGCTCAGATTAATATTGTTTTCAGGGTATCACTTTTCAGTAATGTCCCCACTGAGAGTATTATGAGAGTATTTTTGCTCCTAGTAACAGGTTGGCCAGTGAGCAGTGTAGATCTACAATTTATTCAATTTCACTTTTTCCAATAAACCACCATGATTTCGGTCAGTATTTTGCTAATCAGTGCAGTTAGCATGGATCAACGAACTTGCATATCTTTATTGCATAGTATTACTTGTTGTATCTCTGACATTCAATGCTGGATTTTACAATCTTGCTTTAGGAAGGAAATAGAACATAGAACATAGAACATAGAAAAAATACAGCGCAGTACAGGCCCTTTGGCCCTCGATGTTGCGCCGATCCAAGCCCACCTAACCTACACTAGCCCACTATCCTCCATATGCCTATCCAATGCCCGTTTAAATACCCATAAAGAAGGAGAGTCCACCACTGCTACTGGCAGCGCATTCCATGAACTCACGACT
>NC_057741.1:3981140-4075223 GCF_004010195.1 Chiloscyllium plagiosum
CATGATCTCAGGACTCCGGAACTCAATTCCTCTACCAATAAAAGCCAGTACGCCATATGCCTTCCTCACCGCACTATTTACCTGGGTGGCAACTTTCAGAGATCTGTGTACATGGACACCAAGATCCCTCTGTTCATCCACACTACCAAGTATCCGACCATTAGCCCAGTACCCCATCTTTTTGTTATTCTTCCCAAAGTGAATCACCTCACACTTAGCTACATTGAATTCCATTTGCCACCTTTCTGCCCAGCTCTGCAGCTTTTCTATATCCTGCTGTAACCTGCCACATGCTTCCTCACTGTCAACAACTCCTCCGGCTTTCGTATCATCCGCAAACTTGCTCACCTAACCTTCTAACCCCTCTTCCAGGTCATTTATAAAAATGACAAACAGCAGTGGTCCCAAAACAGATCCTTGCGGAACACTGCTAGTAACTGCACTCCAAGATGAACCTTTACCATCAACTACTACCCTCTGTCTTCTTCCAGCCAGCCAATTCCTAATCCAAACCTCCTACTCACCCTCAATGCCATACCTCCGTATTTTTTGCAGTAGCCTACCATGGGGAACCTTATCAAACGCCTTACTAAAATCCATATACACCACATCACGTAGAAAATGCTGAACACTGAGTAGTGAAAGTGTTAATCCCATCTTCATTTCCAAGAATGGGTCTTTTCCAATGGCAAAAGAAAAGGGTGGGGCAGAAACCCCACAAGTTTCTGCTTAGAAGTTGCTGACAGTGCTCTGAAAATGAGCATTATAGAAACTGCAACTTTCAGCAACACAGTCTTCCTCAATCACACCTGCAGAGTGCAGCCATAGACTGGGGGCAGGAAATGCATAAACAGGAGAAAAACTGGTGACATCACCTTTATAATAAATCTGCAGCCTGGTTTATATCTATGCTTACTAAAGTAAATGATGGGAGAGCTGTGATTGAATAATATGGTTTCCAAGATGTTCCGCCTGGCAATTGGCAAACTGTCAAGTGAAAATGCAGCATTGTAAAAGTAAAAAAAGATGTCTTCACATAAATTATCCACTAAATAAAATGTTATTTTGCATTGTACAAAGGTTGTCAATGAAAGGCTAGTCCTATGTGAAATCCTGAACTCTTCCCACTACTGTCTTAATTCTTTACAGAACAACTTTGCCATTTTTTGGCTGTCATCAAAGGCACCAATGGATTCTATACAGCAGAGCCATCATGGAGAATGCCAGTTTAACAGTTTGATTACCTTTTAAAATTCTAATGAATTCCATACTGGAGGGCCTGTTTAGAAAGCTATCATGGAGAACGTGAGCTTCCTTAACTTGAACAGGTGTTAACAAATAAGTGAGCATCTCAACAAGTTCAAAGTTTTGTTTTAAGGCTTTTGGGTTCTATTTTGAAGTGGATTTTACGTGAGTAAATTAGAGATGGTGAGAGAGGTGAAGTATAGTGAAATAGGATGAAGGGTGGTGAAAGTAGTAGGGTGGGTGAGGGAGGCCTTGTTTGATGAGGAGGTCAAAAGAGTAAGGAGAATAAAGTAGGGATGAAGGAGACAAAGGGTCAAGGGATAAGGAGGATTTCATTAACCTAGTTTTCTAATCAACTTGTTCAGAGACACTATTACACAACTATTGTGTTCAGTTTTGGTCAACTTGCTGGAGGAAGGATGTTATTAAATTGGAAACAGTGCAGAAGAAATTTACAAGGATGTTGCGAGGATTCAAGGGACTAAGTTATAGGGGGAGGGGTTGAACAAGCGAGGGCTTTTTTCTTTAGAGCAGAGGAAACTGAGGGGAATGGAGAGCATCATGAGAAGCATGGATAGGGTGAATGTACTCAGTCGTTTTTGCAGTGTTGGGGAATCGAGGACTGGAGGGTATCAGTTTAAGGTAAGAGGGGAAAGAATAAATAGGAACCTGAGGGGCATCTTTTTTACACAAAGGGTGGTATGCATATGGAATAAGCTGCCAGTGGAAGTTGTTGAAGTGTGCACATTAACAACATTTAAAAGGCATTTGGACAAATACATTGATAGGAAAGATTTAGAAGGATATGGGCCAAATGAAGAGAAATGGGGTTAACAGGGATGGACATTTTGGTCAGCATGGAGCAGTTTGGGCCAAAGGGCCTGTCTCCATGCTGCAGGACTCTATGACTATGACCTTTGGAGCATGTGGACTTGAACCCGGGCATCCAGGCCAGGGTTAGGAGCATTGCCACTGTGTCACAAGAGGGCCCATTTTATGAGGAGGGCTTTACAATAATCTGAACTGCACAATGTCTCTGTTAATGGAGGTGGCTCTTCTGACGTGGCCACCTTGGCATCAGCCTGTCTCTGTCACAGAGGTGGGCTCTCAACTCTAGGCTGTTCCATTCTCCAGCAGATAAAAACTCTACCTGTCCACTCTGCTTGGATGGAGTCAGCATCATGAGCTGCAGAAACATCTTGGGTGCTGATTCACTCTTCCATGATGAAAATCCAGCCCTCAGCCTTGAGGTATCACCTGCAAAACCACTTCATTGCCAGGGTCATAACTATTTAATGGTGGATAAGAGCCATGAAACAGTACACAAGAATGGAATGTATCATAATTATATAATGCACAAGTGGCACAATAAATTAAATCACCACACTGACGCTGGCAAAGGGGTAACATTAATAAACTAAGTTTTAGTTGATGATACCTTTGTAAAGGGCATGAGAAAACATTTGGAACATAAACCTAAGAAGGAAAGCTAACTAAATTGCTTCAAAGGAATATAACTTAATAAAGAATCTATAAATAATACCTCACTATTGCTGGGTGATTCAGCAATAACGAATAATACCCATTGAGATGATGGCCTTATAGAGGTTTATAAAATCATGAGGGGCATGGATAGGATAAATAGACAAAGTCTTTTCCCTGAGGCAGGGGAGTCCAGAACTAGAGGGCATAGGTTTAGGGTGAGAGGGGAAAGATACAAAAGAGACTCAAGGGGCAACTTTTTCACACAGAGGGTGGTACGTGTATGGAATGAGCTGCCAGAGGAAGTGGTGAAGGCGAGTACAATTGCAATATTTAAAAGGCATCTGGATGGGTATATGAGTGGGAAGGGTTTGGAGGGATGTGGGCGGGATGGTGGCAGGTGGGACTAGATTGGGTTGGGATATCTGGTCGGCATGGACAGGTTGGACTGAAAGGTATGTTTACATGCTGTACATCTATATGACTCTATGAGTGGGCACAAGTATGATTTATGTCAGTTGCATTGACTTCCCAATTGTTGTAGTCAAATTACAGTGGCACATCTTCAATGGGACAGAGGAAGTTTCGGAGCTTTGTCATTGGTCCCTTTCCTCCACCAGAGTTGAACAGCAACATACTAAATCTCACTTCAAATTCCAATTGACTGTTAGAGCAGTGTTGCCAGAAAGAAAATAATAAGCAAAAAAAATTTCAGGTTAATAATTAACAATGGTACAGCACATTAACAATGATATCACAATGCCTAGCATACCACAGCTCCCAACATCCTTCTTCTGATCTACATGCCGCCCCTATGCAACATCATTTAAACACACAATGTTAGTTTTCATATCTACACTGATAACAGCCAGCTCTACCGCATCACCGTCTCTCTTAAAACCTCAAGTTTGCAAAATTTGCAGATTCCTCATCTGGCATCCTGTATTGAATGAGCAGAAATTTCCTCCAAATAAATATTGGGAAGATTAAAACCTTTGGTTAAAGCTCCAAACTCTAGCAATCAATTCTATCTCTTTCCCTGGCACATCACCCAACTTTGACTAAGCTCATCCCTGCTGAAAACCTCATTCCTGCTTTTACTACCCCTAGCCCTGACTGCTTTAATACACTCCTGCTTGGTTTTTTACTCTCCATACACTTAAGGTCATCCAAATGCTGCCACCCATATTTTAACTCACAACAAGTTCCATTCAACTGTTATGTCTATGCTCACTGACCTTTGATGGCTCCTGGTTAAGAAATATCTTGATTTTAAAATTTTCATCCACTTTCAAAATCCTTCATGACTTGGTCTCTCCCTGTCACTGTAATCTGCTCCAGTTCCACAACCCTGTGGGATGTCAGAACTCATGTAATGTTGGCCTCATGCTCCAATAATGGTGGCCACAGCTTCACTTGCAGTGCTAAATCTTCCTCCCAAAGCCCCTCTACCTCACTAGCTTGCTTTCTCCTTTAATACGCAGTTTAACACCCATCTTATTGACCAAGCTTTTGATCATTGAACCAAATATGATTTTGTGTCATTTTATTGTTTTATGTAGCATTTGGGTATGTCGTAGGACATCAACTGGTCTTCATAGTTATTATTGTATACTGCCTTTTCAATATTGAATAATTTCAAATCCTACAATCCCATTTTTACATCTGTTTGAGGTGATTCACAATCCTCTAAACATGAAGTTCCCTGAAAAAATTTTGTCTTTAGGATCCTTCCAATATCTGAATTTATACACGAGACAACAATTGTGCTACGGAACACTTTTCCAATTGTTCCTGCCATTTTTAAAATGACCTAAGAGTAAATTGTTTTAAAAATATCATGATGAAATGTGGCTTTGTGCAACATGAATTCCAGAACTGAACTAAGGAGATCTGTGATGTCCTGTCATCAGCCTACTTGATGTCAGTGCCACGGCCAGTCACTTTTGCTTATCTCCTGGCAGTCAGTTGCCAAGGGTCTGAGACCAGATCATCAGTCTACTCTTTCCTGGATTATGACATGGAGTGACCTAAAAGAGGGGATGGAGAAAGAATATAACATAACTTCAAAAAAAATTAACGCTCACCGATGATGTCACGCTGTGTGGACACTTTACCAATTCATTTTTCTTGTTTTTAAGCTAGAAAAAAGATAATGAAAAGGCTTTAACATCCTAATGAAAGCCCAATGACATGAATAGGTATAGTTACAGTGTTAATAGTTTATTATATTTTTAAATAGTAAATTTTTGTCACCCCAATGTAATATGTAATTCTATTATCTCCAAGATCCTGCTGGGAATGTGTGAGAACATAACTCAAGTTGAATACAAAAATAATGAAACTGCAATTTATGAAAATTGAAATAGCATCACTAAGAAAAAGGCAAAGAAAAAATCTATCTATGCCTGAAGTTAGAAAAATTCTCTGTAAAACCTAACCTCAAACTCACAAACGTAAATAAAATGCATACCTGAATAAATAAGCTATTTATCAAACCTATGCCCCTATGTTTTCGGAAACATAAATCAGACTTGGAAGTATCTAAAGTGCAAAACACCTGTCATGCTGAGTTTTCAAATAATTATTTGTTAACCGTACAATTTGTTGAAATTACAGACAGGGAAATCCATCAGCTACAAATAGAGGAGATCAGGAAAATCCACCAATTGAAAACTACCAACTAACACATTATGTTATATAATGCCACACCATTATGTTATAGCAATATAAGTAATCCTCCCCTTCTGAAGCCATATTCATTGAACATAGGAACTTAACAAATTGTGCAATCCATTTCAGTTTTAGTGACACTATGTACATCCAAGCAGCTGGTGCAGGCCTAGCTTTCACTGACATTTTTGCCAGTTTCCATGAGGATTTTGTGTTTGCTGACTGTGTTCTAACTTCCCATGCATAATTCTGATATGTAAATGATACATTCATGATCTTTGTGTCTGCGGCCATGTGTGATGAATCATTTAATTAACTCTGTTCCACACTTATTCACTTTTGTGATAAATTATCTAACATACTCTTTTTCAACTATCCTAGTTGGCAAATCTGTTCACTGATAGCTGCAAAAGGCCTAACTTTACCAGTCAATATACACACTGGAATTCTTTTAGATCTATGAGAAGGAAGATTGGGATGACAGAATCCTGGGTGGGAGGGTTAGCTACGAGGCCAACATAGATATTATTCAGTCTGATTTGAACAAGCTGAGTAAATGTGCAAATGCATGGCAGATGCAGTATAATGTAGATAAATGCTCGGATATTCACTTTCGTAGCAACAACAAGAAGGCAGATTATTATCTGAATGGTTATAAATTGAGAGACGGGAATGTGCAAAGAGACTTTGATATTCTCATACACCAGACGTTAAAGGTAAGCATGCAGGTGCAGTAGATGGTAAAGGCAAATGGTATGTTGGCCTTCATAGTGAGAGTATTGAAGTACGGGAGCACGGATGTCTTGCTGCAATTATACAGGGCCTTGGTGTGACCACAACTGCTACATTTGATCAAAGAACATAGAACAGTACAGCACAATACAGGCCTTTTGGCCATCTATGTTGTACCAATCTTTTACCCTACTCTAAGATCAAACTAACTTACATACCCTTCATTTTACTATCATCCATATGCCTATGCAAGAGTTACTTAAATGTCCTTAATGTATCTGACTCTACTACCACCACTGGCAGTGCATTCCACACACCCACCACTCTCTGTGTAAAGAACCGATCTCTGACATCTCCCCTAAACTTTCCCCCAATCACCTTAAAATTATGCCCCCTTGTTTTAGCCATTTCTACCCTTATGAAAAAGTCTCTGACGATTCACTCTATCTATGCCTCTCATCATCTTGTACACCTCTATCAAGTCATCTCTCATCCTTCTTCAGTCCAATGAGAAACTCCCTCAACCTTTCTTCATAAGACATGCCCTCCAGACCAGGCAGCATCCTGGTAGATCTCCTCTGCACCCTCTCTAAACCTTCCACATCCTTCCTATAATGAGGCGACCAGAACTGAACACTATATTCCAAGTGTGGTCTAACCAGGGATCTATAGAGCGGCTCTTAAACTTAATCCTCCTGTTAATGAAAGCCAACACATTATGGAGACTTTAACATCCCCAGCATTGACTGGAAATGCTACAACTCTAGTACATTGGATGGATCAGTTCTTGTCCAATGTGTACAGGAAGGTTTTCTGACGCAGTGTGTCAAAGGGCCAAGAGGGGAGGCCACATTGGATCTGGTGCTTGGTAATGAACCAGGCCAGGTGTTTGATTTAGTTGTAGGTGAGCACTTTGGAGAGAGTGACCATAATTCAGTTACATTTAGTTAAGCGCTGGAAAGCGATAGGTACATGTCACAGGTCAAGAGTTATCAATGGGGCAAGGGCAATTATAATGTGATTAGGCAAGAATTAGGATGCATAGAATGGGGTAGCAAAATGCAGGCGATACAGACAATGGAAATGTGGAGCTGGTTTAAGGAACAGATATTGCATGTCCTTGATAGGTATGTCCCTGTCAGGCAGGGAGGAAGTGATAAGGTAAGGGAACTGTGGTTTACTACAGAAATTGCATCTCTTGTTAAGAAGAAGGAGGCTTATGTGTTGATGAGGCAAGCTGGTTCAGATGAGGTGATGAAGAGGTACAGATCAGCGAGGAAGCATTTAAAGAGACAGTTAAGAAGAGCAAAGAGAGGACATGAGCAGTCTTTAGCCAATAGAATAAAGGAGAACCCTAAAGCTTTCTATAGGAATGTGAGGAATAAAAGGATGATTAGGGTAGGAATAGGACCAGTCAAAGACAGAAGTAGGAAGTTGAGTGTGGACCGGTGGAGGTCGGAGAGGTGCTAAACAAACATTTCTCATCGGTTTTTCACTCAGGAAAAGGAGAAAATTGTAGAGGAGAAGAATGAGGTGCGAGATATTAGACTAGAAAGGATTGAGGTTAGTTACGAACAGGTGTTATCAATTCTAGAAGGAGTGAAAGTAGACAAGTCCCCTGGGCCAGATGGGATTTATCTGCAGATTCTCTGGGAAGCTAGGGAGGAGATAGCAGAGCCCTTGGCTTTGATATTTGAGTCATCATTGTCTACAGGTTTAGTACCAGAGGACTGGAGGATTGCAAATGTTGTGCCCTTGTTCAAGAAAGGCAGTACAGATGACCCAGGTAATTATAGACTGGTGAGCCTTACTTCTATTGTAGGAAAGGTTTTGGAAAGGATTGTAAGAGATAAGATTTATAATCATCCAGCAAGCAACAATTTGATTTCGGATAGTCAACATGGTTTCATCAAGGGCAGGGCGTGTCTCACAAACCTAATTGAGTTTTTTGAGAAGGTGACGAAGCATGTAGATGAGGGTAGGACAGTTGACGTGGTGCACATGGACTTCAGTAAAGCCTTTGATAAGGTTCCACATGTAGGCTGTTGGAGAAAATGCAGAGGCATGGAATTGAGGGTGATTTAGCAGTTTGGATTAGAAACTGGCTTTCTGAAAGAAGGCAGCGAGTGGTAGTTGATGGAAAATATTCAGCCTGGAGTACGGTTACTAGTGGTGTGCCACAAGGATCTGTTTTGGGACCACTGCTGTATGTACATAGATCCCTGAAAGTTGCCACCCAGGTGGATACTGCTGTGAAGAAGGCATATGGTGTGTTAGGTTTCATTCGTAAAGGGATTGAGTTCCAGAGCCGCAATATCATGCTGCAACTATACAAAATGCAGGTGCGGCCACACTTGGAATATTGTGTATAGCTCTGGTCCCCATATTTCGGGAAGGATGTGGAAGCATTGGAAAAGGTGCAGAGGAGATTTACCAGGATGTTGCCTCGTCTGGATGGAAAGTCTAATGAGGAAAGGCTGAGAGACTTGGGTCTGTTCTTATTGGAAAGAAGAAGGCTAAGAGGGGATTTGATAGAGACATACAAGATGATCAGAGGATTAGATAGACTAGACAATGAAAGTCTTTTTCCTAGGATGATGACGTCAGCTTGTACGAGAGGGCATAACTACAAATCAAGGGGTGATAGACTTAAGATAGATGTCAAAGGCAGGTTGTTTATGCAGAGAGTGGTAAGGGCGTGGAGTGCCGTACCTGCTAATGTAGTCAACTCAGCCACATTAGGGAGATTTAAACAATCCTTATATAAGTACATGGATGATTTTGGGATAGTGTAGGGGGAAGAGCTGAGAATAGTTCACAGGTCGGCGCAACATCGAGGGCCGAAGGGCCTGTTCTGCACTGTATTGTTCTATGTTCTACACCATATGCCTTCGTAACAACCCTATCAACTTGGGTGGCAACTTTGAGGGATCTATGGACATGCACACTAATATCTGTTCTTCTACACTACCAAGAATCCTACCTTTAACCCTGTAATCTGCAATCAGATTCAACCTTCCAAAATGAATCACTTCACACTTTTCCAGATTGAACTCCATCTGCCACTCCTCAGTCCAGTCCTGTATCCTAGCAATGTCCTGTTGCAACCTACAACAGCCCTTCTACACTATCCACCACTCCACCAACCGTTATATCATCAGAAAACTTAAAAACCCACCCTTCCACTTCTTCATCCAAGTCATTTAGAAAAATCACAAAGAGCAGAGGTCCCAGAACAGTTCCCTGCAGAGCACCACTGGTCACTGAGCTCCAGGCTGAATACTTTCCATCTACCTTCACCCTCTGTCTTCTATGGGCCAACCAATTCTGTATCCAGACAGCCAAATTTCCCTGAATGAGCCTACTGTGGGGAACCTTATCAAACGCCTTGCTAAAATCCATGTACACCACATTCATTGCTCTACCTTCATCAATGTGTTTTGTCACATCCTCAAAGATTTAATAAGGCTTGTGAGGCATGATCTGCCCCTCAGAAAGCCATGCTGACTATCTCTAATCAAACCATGGCTTTCCAAGTATCATAAATGCTCTCAGACTTAAGACTGATTGGTCTGTAATTCCCAAGATTATCTCTATTCCCTTTTTTGGACAAGGGAATAACATTGCCAACCTCCAATCATCTGGCACTCCTCTAGTGGACAGTGAGGATGCAAAGATCATCGCCAAAGACACAGCAATCTCTTCTCTCATTTCCTGTAGTAACCTT
This sequence comes from Chiloscyllium plagiosum, assembly GCF_004010195.1. Taxonomy (NCBI): domain Eukaryota; kingdom Metazoa; phylum Chordata; class Chondrichthyes; order Orectolobiformes; family Hemiscylliidae; genus Chiloscyllium; species Chiloscyllium plagiosum. Next base: position 3,991,000 of record NC_057741.1, read on the forward strand.
GGTTATATCCTGTCTGGCCCAGGGAACTTATCTATCCTCAAATTTTCAAACTTTTCAGCATATCCTCCTTCTTAACATCAACATGTTTGGGCATATCAGCCTGTTTCGCGCTGTCCACACAAACATTCAGTGGTGAATACTGAAGCAAAGTATTCACGAAGAACTTCCACTACCTCATCCAACTCCAGTGACAAATTCCCTCCATTATCCCTGATCAGCTCTATTCTCACTCTGGCCATCCTTTGTTCCTCACATAAGTGTAGAATGCCTTAGGGTTTTCCTTAATCCTACCCATTAAAGCTTTCTCATGCTCCTATTTAGCTCTCTCTCCATTCTTCAGATCCTACCTGTTGAAGCTTTCTCATGTCCCTATCTAGCTCTCCTGTCCATTCTTCAGATCCTTCCTGGCTACCTTAGAATCCTTTAGAGCCCTGTCTGATCCTAGCCTTCTCAACCTTAAGAAGCTTCCTTCCTCCTCTTGACTAGATGTTCCACACCTCTTGTCACCAAGGTTCCTTCACCCTACCATCCCTTCCTTGCATCAGTGGGACAAACCAAACCAGCACTATCAGCAAGCGCTCCCTAAACAACCTCCACACTTCTGTTGTGCAATTCCCTGAGAACATCTGTTCCCAATTTAGGTGCCCCAGTTCCTGCCTAATAGTATTGTAATTCCCCCTCCCCCAATTAAATACTTTACAATACCGTCTGCTCCTATCCCTCTCTATGATAGTAAAATTCAGGGATTTGTAATCACTACCACCAAAATGCTCTCCCACCTGGCCTAGTTCGTTGCCAAGCACCAAATCCAATATTGCCTCCCCTCTAGTTGGCCTATCTACATACTGAGTCAGGAATCCTTCCTGGACACATTTTACAAAAAATTGCTTCATCCAAATTATTTAAACTAAGGAGATTCCAGTCAATATTAGCGAAGTTAAAGTCACCCACGACAATAACCCTGTTACTTCTGTACGTTTCCAAAATCTGCCTCCCAATCTGCTCTTCTGTGTCTCTGTTTCTACTGGGGTGCCTGTAGAAAACTCCCAAAAAAGTGACTGCTCCTGTCCTGATTCTGACTCTGTAGACAAACCCTCCTCGATGACCTCCCTTTCTGCAGCTGTGATACTATCCCTGATTAGCAATGATACTCCCCGCCCCCCCTTTTACCTCCCCCTTTTCTTTTCGAAACATCCAACAACCACTCCTGCCCCTGTGATTTCTGAGTCTCTGCAATGGCCACAACACCATAGTTCCAAGCACTGATCCATGCTCTAAGTTCATCACCTTTATTCCTGATACTTCATGTATTAAAATAGGCACATTTCAACCCATCACACTGATTGAAACTGCCCTATCAACTGTCTATCCTTCCTCATAGAACCTCTGCAAGCTGTGTCTGGCTGTTCACTTGCTACGTCAACCTCAGATCTATTGCCCCAGTTCCCATCCTTCTGCCAAACTAGTTTAAACCCTCCCAACGAGCTTTAGGAAACCTCCTGCCCAGGATATTAGTGCCCCTCCATTTTAGGCCCAATCCGTCCTTCTTGTACAGGCCCCACCTTCCCTAGAAGATATCCCAATGATCCACATATCTAAAGCCTTCCCTTCTACATCAGCCCTGCAGGCAGGTGTTAATCTGTACTCGTTTTCTGTCCCTAGTACCAATTATGTGATTATTAGTCTGTCTGTCCAGCCTTTTAGCTTTCAACCTAACTCTCTATATTCCCTTTTCAGATCCTCATCCCTTTTCCTAGCTATGTCATTGGTACCAATATGTACCACGATATCTGGCTGCTCTGCCTCCCCCTTAGCAATCCTGTAGACCCGATCAGAAACATCCCTGACCCTGGCATCCAGGAGGCAACATACCATCTGGGAGTCTCAGTTGCAACCACAGAATCTCCAGCCTGTTCCTCTCACCATTGAATCTCCTGTCAATATTGTGTGCAGTTTTGGACTCCTTATCTGAGGAAGGATGTTCTTGCTCTCAAGTTAGGGCAGTGAATGTTTATGAAATGTTTCCTGGGGTGGGGGAGCTGATGTATAAGTAGAGGTTGAATTAAATAGGTTTATACTCACTGGAGTTTAGAAGAATGGGGGGGACAGGTGATTGAGTTGGCTAATCAGCCATGATCATAATGAATGGTGGACCAGACTCGAATGGCCGAATGGCATATTCCTGCTCCTATTTACTATGTTTCTGTTTATCAGCAATATTGTAAAAACAGCCCCAGCTATTTGCCCACTTGTAAGTTTGGCACAGAACTAGAGCATATCAAAGCTATTATTCATAGTACATTACACAAATTCTCAAATGAGCCAAAGATTGACACTTTCTGTCCTGAAATATACTTTGATAACATGGAAGGACAAGTATCTCAAGAAGCTGAACAACAAGTTAAGCAGGCTGTTTCATACTGCTACAATGCAATGGAGCCATGAATGGTATTGACACTAACAGTCCAAAAACACATCCTACTTACCTCAAAATTAAGCAAAGTTACACTGAAATTTCGGTTGGCTGATTATATTTCAATGAAATCTTTATTTGTATTGATTTTTGGACTAAGCAAGCCAGCAATCTATGACTAGTAATATTTATGGAACTGACAATTCCAAAACTTGCTGGATGGCAACACTAAATTCATTCTAGCAAAAGGGGAGGAGCTTATTATAGATGTCACAGAGGGTTGTGGAACTGGAGGAGATTACAGAGACAGAAAGAGCTCAAGCCATGGAGGAATTTGAAAATGGATGAGAATGTCAAAATCAAGGCATTGCTTGACCAGGAGGCAACACATCAACTCAGAACAGTTTGGGGTCACTGAAGAATTGTTCAAAAGATACAGTTGAGTTGGCGACAGAGATAGAATCCACATGACACAGTGTTGCTGTTAGCTGTCCTGTTGAAAAGGCAACTGAACTACACTGAGTCTGTCTAATTGGGGACTCAGTGAAAAGTCAAGAGCAGGGGATTGGCTGCCTGTTGTTAAAAGTCAGGAAGAAATTGTCAGGAAATTGGATAAATGTTTACAACAGGGCTCATGAAACGTGTTGGAGGTTGTGAAGCTCAGCAAAAGCTGTGTACCACTAATAGTTCAGTATAGCTGAGAGTTGGAAGTTGTAAGGCCCTTGGGCATTATCTCTCATTGCAATTGGCTTAGTTTGAAGCACAGGGGAGAAAACAGAGGTAGTTTTAGCTTGGTGAAACTAGCTGTCAGTGAAGAGCTGGAGTTATGCTTCTGAATGAGCAGTGTAATGCAGCTTTGGCATTCAGGAGAGAGCAAATCCATGAAAAGATGGGAATCAACCGAAATAGAAACAACCATTGAGGCAATGATAGAATGGTCCTTGAGAAGGATTTTCAAGGCCAGATCAACTGAAATGAGGAATTGTGATGCCTTGTGAAGTTTAATGAGATTTGATGATCTACTCTGTAATTAACATCTGGGAATGGGTGGGGAGGCGCAATTGCTGAGAAATCTATGGGAACTATCTTGATCACATTTGATATTTGCTGAAAATGTGTTGCTGGAAAAGCACAGCAGGTCAGGCAGCATCCAAGGAGCAGGAGAATTTATTGTGCACTGTTTGGTGTTTGATCACAGTCTAATACTCACATCTACCATGTTAATTTTGGGTGTTAGTAATAAGTTGTACATGTATTGTAGATTGTATTACTATTCGAATGTTGCTTAGAAATGTTTCTTCTTTTCTGTTCTTCTGGCTTTATTCTCATAGTAGGTCCCCTGGATCTCATACTTTGTCTACTTTAAAAATGGAGGTATCTGGTCCCTAGCCAGATTGTAGCATAAACTTTGACAGTCTGGTTCAGGATCATTACAGAATCAAATAGTGCATTCCTCTGATTATTGTAATAGGCTGTTTGCAAGTATATTTGACCAGCTTCTGCTTGCAAAATGTCTACTGTTAGATCTGATTCCACAATTGGGCAGTACCCGTTGACCAATCATAAGTGTGTTAATAGCTCCACGAGCAACCAATTTAAGATATACAGTCAAGTCATAACATGTCTCATTTATACTTATTAGAAATTCCATTCATTCATACACGAACTTGTTCTCTGCAAACAAAAGGGATGTATTCAAGACTGAAGACTTTTTTGAGTTAACCAGGATGTGGAGAGCCTATAAGTACCCTTTACTTTCAGTACAGCAATATCCTGACCAATGAGTCCTGGCATGCCAACCAATCAGAACCCTTCCCTCCTATAGTTTTTAACTTTTGAAATTTGACATTCTTGCATGTATCCTGACAAGTGAAGAACAAAAAGCTCAGACCAATTTTGTCTCTCTTTTCAGCAATATTCAAACATTTAAAGCTTTGCTGTCCACCACTAAAATCCATAATTTAGAGATCATCCAGGTATGCAAAGATAATCTTAATTTGAAACCATCTTCTTGAAAGCTCTCTCCACTGCCCACACCTCTAAGAAGTGTAAAAAGTTCAGGGACATGTTTTGCTTTGAAGATTGAGACCTGAAACCTGAGACCATCTGAAGTGCAACTACCTCTGCTGTTACCCTCCCCTTCCCAAGTCAGTCAGGCCAAATGCTTTCCACTGCAATAAACCTGAACTCACCTCATTCACTAGATTTTTGTCCCATCTTTAGCTTTTCTCTCACTGAGCCCCATATGGCCCAACACTGCTCCCTTGGCTATATTCTGACCAAACTGTTGACACATAACTTCCTTTCCTGAGCCATGTAATGTTATAATGGCTCCAGTCCTCAGATGCTGTCCCCCAGCACCCTCAAATCTGTCATCACCCTTACCTGAAAATAACCACCCTTAACCTCACTATCCTTGCAAATTACTGCCTGATCTTAAATTTCCCTTTCCTTTCCAAAGCCATTGAACAGTTTGTCAACTCCCAAATCTGTGCCTATTGTTCTCATTATTCCGTTTTTGAATTAGATTAAATGCTTTGTGACATAACTGTGATAAACTAATTCTCATCATCCTTTTTGACTTATCAACAGCTACTGCAAGTTAACCATACCATCCTCCTGCAATGCCTGTCCGGCGTCATTCAGCTGGATAGAAATAGCCTAGCTCGTTATATTCTTATCAATTGAATGAGGTTCAATGCTACTGCCTTGTTAGCCCTGGATTTTTTTAAGTATCTATCCATGGCCCCCTTTCATTAAGTTAAAAATCGCACAACACCAGGTTATAGTCCAACACGTTTAATTGGAAGCATTAGCTTTCGGAGTGCCACTCCTTCATCAGGTGGTTGAAGGAGCAGTGCTTTGAAAGCTAGTGCTTCCAATTAAATCTGTTGGACTATAACCTGGTGTTGTGCAATTTTTAACTTTGTACACCCCAGTCCAACACCGGCATCTCCAAATTATGACCCCTTTTATGAAGTATCCACACACTACTCCTCTGAAAAAATACATCATGTTCCAGAGTTCTGACAGGATTCCACCACTGTTTCTGGGAACTACTGCACAAGAAGAATACTGCTTGTCTGGGAACCATCATTATTTGCACAATACTTGTTTCCAACTTAATATTTGGAAAACTTAAACTAATATCTTTGGTTGTCACAGTCAACATTTTTTTTTCTGTCCATCATTTACATCTCTAGCAATTATCTCAAGCTGAACTGGCCTGCTCATGACCTTGGAGTGGTAGTAAGCCCAAGGTGAACTTCTAACATGGTGGCACAGTGGTTAGCACTGCTGCCTCACAGTGCCAGAGACCCGGGTTCAATTCCCACCTCAGGCGACTGATTGTATGGAGTTTGCACATTTTCCCCATGTCTGTGCGGGTTTCCTCCGGGTACTCTGGTTTCCTCCCGCAGGTCAGGTGAATTGGCTATGCTAAATTGCCTGTAGTGTTAGGTGAAGGGGTAAATGTATTGGTGGGTCGGTGTGGACTTGTTGGGTCGAAGGGCCTGTTTCCACACTGTGAGTAATCTAATCTAATAACCTATTTTCTACTATATCATCAAGATTTCCTATTTGTGTCATCATTTGACTTTAACATATCTTCACCCCGTTGACTGCTAAAACTCTCATCCATACTTTTGTTACCTTTAGGTTTGGCTATTCCAATGTTCTCCTGACAACCTTCCATCTTCCACCTTACATAAACCTCTGTCTGTCCAAATTTTGAATAAAAGCAAAATACTGCAGATGTTGGAAATCTTAAAGAAACACCGAGAATGCTGGAGAAACTCAGTAGATCTAGTAGCATCTATGGGACAGAAACAGAGTTAACATTTCAAATCTGATGTGACTTTTCTGAAAGGTGTTGGAAAACGATTTTTTCAATATTTTTAACAGAGCCAGAGGAGGAGCAAGGGGGCAGAGGGTGTAGGGGGCCTGATGGTGTAGGGGCCCAGTGCAAAAGACAAAGAGATTGAATGTTTTGAAGGAGGCGGTAGATGTAGATCATAGGACTAAAGGGATCAAAGGGTATACATCGAAAGCATGAATAGAGAACAGAGTAAGATGATCAGCCATGACTATATTGAATGGCAGAACAGACTTGCAGGGCCAACTCGTCTACTCCTGTTCCTATTGTTTATGTTTCTATGACTGTTAATGGCAATCAAAGAACAAAAGAGATGCAAAATAAAGGTAAATTAAGGTGTGAAAGGGAGAAAAATACCAACTCTGTTTCTCTCTCTACAGATGCTACCAGACCTGTTGAGTTTCTTCAGCATCCTCTCGCATTATTACATCCAAATCTGTGCTGCCTATATCTTAACTGGCACCAAATCTAATTTATCCATCACCCCTGCGTTTGGAGATCTAAACCGAATCCTGGTCAAGTAACATCTCAGTTTTAAAATACTCATGGTGGATTTCAAATCTCTTGATGGCTTCAAACTTCTTTATTTCTGTTACCTCCTCCAGTTCTACCAGACATTGAAATTTCTGCACTCCTCTATTTTTGTTCTGTTCTGTTAACATCCCGATTTTAATCTCTCTACCAATGGCTACACGCCTTCAGCCACAATGGCCCTGGACATTGGAATTCTCTCCGTAAATTCTGCTTTAGTCGAAATCTCTTCCCTTGTTAAAAATATTCCTCTTTGACCAAATTTTTGATCATTTGTTTTGATATCTTCTTCTGTGGCTTGATTTTTTTTTTAAAATTCTTGATATTCTACAGGTTATGTGCCTTGAGATGTTCTTACATTTCTTACATTGAGATGTTCTTACATTTCTTACATTAAATGTGGTATATAAGTGTAAGTTGTTGGGGTTTTCCATTTATGACACCTTTCAGCAGCCACTGAAACATTGTACGGAAGTGAGGACTGCAGATGCTGAAGATCAGAATCGAAAAGTGATGCTGGTAAAGCATAGCTGGTCAGGCAGCTTCTGAGGAGCAGAAGAATCAACATTTCAGGCATAAGGACGTCATCAAAATTCTTCTGCTCCTCGGATGCTGCCCAGCCTGCTGTGCATTTCCAGCGCCACACTTTTCGACACTGAGACATTGTGCACTTTTTTATTCTAACAAAATTAGCCTTGATTTTTCAAGAAACAGCAGGAACCTTTTCAAGAAGCAGCAGGTATTGAAAGGCTTTGAAAATTACTCTGACCACAAAAGTATTAAAATTCATGAAAGAGCAAGATTTGACAGAAGTGTCCAGCATTCAAGGCAGTAAATGATTTCATTAATGATCTCTACACATTAGTGGAGAAAAGCAACTATGGTGACTTCAGGTCAGAATTCATAAGAGACCGAATATCTGTAGGAATTATTGATGAATCTCTGTCAGAGTTACCACAGCCCAAAACAGTCCTGACTGTAGAGAAAGCCACTCAAATAGTGAGTAAAGCAAAAATCTGAAAGCAACACAGATTAATCCACAGACGGGAAGATCAGCGTTGGCCCAGGGGAACAGCAGAATTCATTGAAATCTCAAGGCCCAAACCCCAAAAACAAAACCATGGATCAGTACATGGAATAATGATGGTGCACCATTACAGAGACTTGAATATCACAGGGGCAGCAATAGCTGTTAGATGTTCTAGGATTTAGATGTTTCAAAAGGAATAGGGAGGGAGGTAAAAGAGATGGGGAAGTGGCATTCGTAAGGTGAAGGGAGAACAGCCAGAAGTTGTGGTACACATTGGTACCAATGACATGGCTAGGAAAAGAGATGAGGACCTGAAAAATGAATATAGGGAGTGAGGTTGGAAGCTAAAAGGCAGAACAAATTGAGTAGTAACCTCAAGATTGCTACCGGTGCCATGGGCTAATGAGGCTAGGAACAGAGAGCGAGTGCAGATGAACATGTGGCTGCACAGCTGGTGTAGTAGGGAGGGCTTCAGATATGTGGATCATTGGGATACCTTCTGGGGAAGGTGGAACCTGTACGAGAAGGATGGGTTACACGGGAACTGGAGGGGCACCAATATCCTGGGCAGGACATTTGCTAGAGCTCTTCTAAACTAGATTGGCACAATATAGGGAACTGGAGCTACAAATCAGAGGATTGAGTAGCCAGTGAACAACCAGATACAGCATGTGAGGAGAGTCAGACAATTGATAGGGCAAAGTTTCAGTCAGTGTGATGGGTTGAAGTGTGACTATTTTAACACAAGACGTATTAGGAATAAGTGTGATGAACTTAGAGCAGGGATCAATACTTGGAACTATGATGTTGTGACCATTACGGAGACTTGGATATCACAGGAGCAGGAATAGTTGCTGGATGTTCCAGGGTTCACATGTTTCGAAAAGAAAAGAGGTGTAGGCAAAAGAGGTGGGGTAGTGTCATTGTTAATCTGGGATGGTATCACAGCTGCAGAAAAGGAAGTTGTCGAGGAGGGTTTGTCTATTGAGTCAGTATGGGTGAAAGTCAGAAACAGGAAAGGAGCAGTCACTGTATTAGGGGTTTTCTACAGACACCCCCAATAGCAACATAGACACGAAGGAACAGATTGGGAGGAAGATTTTGGAAAGGTGCAGAATTAAAAGAGTTGTTGTCATGGGTGACTTTAACTTCACTAATATTGATTGGAACCTCCTTAGTTCAAATAGTTTGGATGGAGCAGTTTTTGTCAGGTGTGTCCAGAAAGGATTCCTGACTCAGTATGTAGACAGGTTGACTAGAGGGGAGGCCATATTGGATTTGGTGCTTGGCGACGATCCAGGCCAGATGTGAGATCTCTCAGTGGGACAGCATTTTGGTGATAATGATCACAAATCCCTGACCTTTACAATAGTCATGGAGAGGGATAGGAGCAGATGGTATGGGAAAGCATTTAGATTTTTTTTAGATTAGATTACATTACAGTGTGGAAACAGGCCCTTCGGCACCACCGTGCAGCCCACCAATATTTAATTAGGGGAGGGAGAATTACAATGCAGTTAGACAAGAACTGGGGCACCTAAATTGGGAACAGATATTTTCAGGAAAATGCAGAACAGAAGTGTGGAGGTTGTTTAGGGAGCACTTGCAGATAGTGCTGGATAGGTTGCCCCACTGAGGCAAAGAAGGGATGGTAGGGTGAAGGAACCTTGGTGACAAGAGATTTGGAACTTCAAGTCAAGAGGAGGAAGGAAGCTTCTTCAAGCTGAGAAGGCAAGGATCAGACAGGGCTCTAAAGGGTTCTAAGGTAGCCAGGAAGGATCTGAAGAATGGACAGGATAGCTAGATAGGGGCATGAGAAAGTTTCAACAGGTAGGATCTGAAGAATGGAGGGAGAGCTAAATAGGAGCATGAGAAAGCTTTAACGGGTAGGATTAAGGAAAACCCTAAGGTACTCTCCACTTATTTGAGGAACAAGAGGATGGCCAGAGTGAGGGTAGAGCCGATCAGGGATAGTGGAGGGAACTTGTGCCTGGAGTTGGAGGAGGTAGTGAAGGTCCTTAATGATTACTTGGCTTCAGTGTTCACTACTGATAGGGACCTTGTCGTTTGTGAGGACAGAGTGAAACAGGCTGATTTGCTCATACAGGTTGACGTTAAAAAGGAGTAGGCTCTGAAAATTTTGAAAAACGTAAGGACAGCTAAGTCCCCTGGACCACAGGGATATAACCAAGGTTACTACAGGAAGCGAAGGAAGAGATTACTGCACCTTTAGCGATGATGTTTGCATCCCCACTGTCCACTGGAGTAGTGCTAGATGATTGGAGAGTGGCAAATGTTATTCCCTTGTTCAAGAAAGGGAATAGGGACAATCCTGGGAATTACTAACCAGTCAGACTTATGTCTGTGGTGGGCAAAGTTTTGGAGAGGATTCTGAGATACAGGATTAATGATAACTTGGAAAACCATAGTTTGATTAGAAATAGTCAGCATGGCTTTGTGAGGGGCAGATCATGCCTCACAAGCCTTATTGAATTCTTTGAGGATGTGACAAAACATGTTCGTGAAGATAGAGCAGTGGATGTGGTATACAGGGATCTTAGTAAGGCTCATTTACAAAGTAAGGAGGCATGGTATACAGGGAAATTTGGCAGTCTGGATGCAGAATTGGCTGGCCCATTAAAGACAGACGGTTGTGGTAGATGGAAAGTATTCAGCCTAGGGCATAGTGACCAGTGGTGCTCTGCAGGGAGCTGTTCTGGGACTTCTATTCTTTGTGACTTTTATAAATGACTTGGATGAGGAAGTGGAAGGGAGGGTTAGTATGTTTGTCAATGGCATGAAGGTTGGTGGAATGGTCGATAGTATGGAGGACTGATGTAGGTTGCAAAGGGACATTGACAGGATGCAGAACTGGGCTGAGAAGTGGCAGATGGAGTTCAATCTGGAAAAGTGTGAAGTGATTCATTTTGGGGGGTCAAATTTGAATGCAGAATACAGGGCTAAAAGCAGGATTCTTGGCAGTTTGAAGAAACAGAGGGATCTTGGGGTCCATGTCCATAGATCCCTCAAAGTTGCCACCCAAGTTGATAGTGGGGTGCTGGAAAAGCACAGCAGGTCAGGCAGCATCCCAGGAGCAGGAGAATCGATGTTTTGGGCAAGAGCCCGTCATCAGGAATGAGATTCATGAAGGGCTTTTGCCCAAAACTTTGGTTTTCCTGCTCCTTGGATGCTGCCTGACCTGCTGTGCTTTTCCAGCACCCTATTCTCAACTCTGATCTCCAGCATCTGCAGTCCTCACTTGCTCCTACCCAATTTGATAGGCTTGTTAATAACGTGTATGGTATGTTGGCTTACATTAGCAGGGGGATTGAGCTTAAGAGCTGCAAAGTTATGCTGCAGATCTATAGAAAACTGGTTAGACCACACTTGGAATATGGTGTTCAGTTCTGATCGTCTCATTATGGGAAAGATGTGGAGGGTTTAGAGAGGGTGCAGAGAAGATTTACCAGGATGCTGCCTGGCCTGGAGGGCTTGTCTTATGAAGAAAGGTTGAGGTGGAGAGGTCCAGGAAGGGGACGGAAGTGAACAAGATAGTCCAGGTGGAAAATGTTAGTGAAGTTGATGAACTGTTTAACCTCCTTGTGGGAGCACAAGGTGGCACAAATGCAGTCTTCAATGTAGCAGACGAAAAGGTGTGGGATGGTGTCAATGTAACTATGGAAGATGGACTGTTCCACATATCCTACAAAGAGGCAGGCATACTTGGGGCCCATGTGGGTGCCGATGTCTACGCCTTTGGTCTGAAGGAAATGGAAGGATTCGCAGGAGTTGTTGTTGAGGGTGAGGACCAGTTCCGCAAATCGAATGAGTGTGTCAGTGGAGGGGGACTGATAGGGTCAGTGGGAGAAGAAGAAACAAAGGGCTAGGAGGCCTTCACCATGGCGGATAGATGTGTACAGGGACTGGATGTCCATGAAGAAGATGGGGCTTTGGGGCCGGGGAAACACAAGTCATGGAGGAGGTGGAGGGCATGGATAGTGTCTCAAATGTATGTGGGGAGTTCCTGGATCAAGTGGAACAGGATGGTATCTTAAGAGGAGATAGGTTTGGTGGGGCAGGAGCAGACAGAGAAAACAGGTCAACCGGGGCAGTCATTTTGTGGATTTTGGGTACCCACACAAAGAAATTAATGAGGCTAATCTACAACAGAGGCGAAACCTAAAATGTTCCCAGGGGAAACAGCTGGTTAACACTTATCATTTTTGGCAAACCCTTGTTCATGCCTAAGGCTATCTCCTGAATTTTTTAATTAAATATCATGGCATGTTTCAGATAATGAATTATAGTTACAAAAAACTCCACAGCTGATAAACAGTGTAACCACAAAGTCAATGAAGAATACAACTTAGATTAAAGGTATGCTGCATGGAACTGTTCAATATGCCTCCCTGGTCAAGGATGTCATTGAACGACTATAGAGTGCACCACTTTAACCATTCACTTCCTTCACAACTGATACATAGAGGCAGTGCAGTGTGCCATCCACAAAGTTCACTGCAGCAACTTACTATGTCTCCTTTGACAACACCTTCCAATCCTACAACCTCTGTTATCTAAAAGAACCACGTCTGCAGAGCATGGAAACACCAAATTACCCTCCAGGCCACATATCATTTAATTGAGAACTACATGAGTCTTCCTTCATGGTCACTGGGTTAAAACCCTGGAACTCCCTTTCTAACAATACTGTGGATGTATCTGCATCAGATGGACTGTGGCAGTACTGACATTGCTGGTGGTGCTTAAATCCTATAAGTTACTTTGAAAAAGTCATGATCCCACAGTCTCTAATATGGCTCTCTCTCTAAGGCAGGTACATTTTATCTATCACTACTGGTTGTGTTTCATATCTACTCAGCACTCATTTCCGAGATTCATTTTAATACATGTTTTGCAAGTACTCATCATGAGTGTGAGATTGCCTATTTACATTACGATCCTCATATTTATGGGAAGTGGAGAGGGAGCAGGGAAACCTGAAAATATGTGGAACAAGGAAGTAACGACAGGATCTCCTTGTTAGTTCTTTATTCATTCTTCACTCATGTTGCTTCAGGATAATAGGAGTGTAACAGAAAGTATTTAAGTATTAGATCTTTGCTGTTCTTGACTCCCTTTAGCTCCTAGATTTCCTTTGAAAGCCAACTTGGCAGTAGTAAAGTTGAATGCTATCAAAATATCAGGAATGGAGCTGATTGTTTGGTTGATATAATGATGCAGTTGCTTCTTTAGAATGGGTCACCTGAACCAGCTCAAAAATATTGCAGTTATAACAACACTAAGCTGATTTGAGAAAGGTCAAGGTCACAAAAGTGGAAGAAAACAAAGAACTGCAGATGCTGGTGATCTGAAACAAACAAAAATAGAAATTGCTGGAAAAACTCAAAGGCTCTGGCAGCATTCGTGGAGAGAGACAAACAGAGTTAATGTTTCACGTCTTACATGACTCCTCAGAACTAGCCCATCATTACCTGTTTTATCTCCTGCTAGTTTCTTAAATGGTGGATTACTTCTGCTAATTTCCAATCTACTAGGAATGTTCCATTAGGAATATAGGCTAAAAATTCCAATGAAATTGTGTGAGAATACAAGTGCCTCTAATATCAAAACAAATGTTTTGCAAATCAGAAACTTGTGCCTCTGATGGTGTAAACATAGTTTAACCATAATTTCCATATTTCCATTTGCTTCTGAACATTTTCTAACACAAATTCTTGCTTACCTTTGATTTTTCACTGAAAAAAAAGAATCCCCTCAACATCTTTGCAAAACAAAGTGATGCTATGTACAAAGATTGCTTTTAACTTGCTTCAGTTTGGAAGTTTCAACATTCTTTTACCCATTTCTCCACATCAAACTTTAAGTTTTTCTTCTTGAATTGCTACTTTTCAGCCTTATTATACCTCAAGCTCCAACAGTACGTATTCTGTTAATACAAATTATTTTTACTTTGTACTGACAGGCAGCTATTTTATATATTCCCTACCAGTTACAGGACTTCTCGGATTTCTGCCAAGTGTGCATTCTTTAATCAACGCGTGTCTAGAAATTCTAGTCAGGGTCTGAACTCCTGTTTCGGGCCCTGTTCAGTTAAAGGAATACCCACTTACCTTTTGGTTAATCTGTGCTGGAGATTCCTGGACAGATGCCTTCAGTTACAAACCTTGTCCAGGAATCCTTGAATCCAGCAGTGGACAAAGTCATCACCAAACCATGTTTATTTACAACACTGGGCACTGTGTTCTGAAGTTTAATTGAACAGCAGACGTGAATGAGGTGGCAAGAAGGTGAGGGGTTAGGTTGTGTGGTGGGTGAGGTGCGTAGGGTTCCAGGTGGATGAGGTAAGGTGCCAGGTAGATGTAAAACGTAACTTAGTAAGTGGTGGGGGAGATCATGTGTCAGGTGAGTAAGGGTAGGGTTCCAGGGTGCCAAGCAAGTGGATGAGTGTTTAGGGTAAGTTAGGGGTGGTACCTCTTAGATGAGTCTGGGTCAGATTGGGAGGTGAGTGGCAGTGTTGGGTCTGGTGGGGTTGATGGAAGGGTGCTGGTTTTGCAGGGTCTAGTTGGGTAGTTTTGACATATTTGGTAGAGTTACCGGGTTTCAGTCTGGCAGGTGTGTGGTGCAGTTGATTCAGAGGGTGTGAATTGGGATTGTCAGACTCATATGGCGAAAGTGAGGACTGCAGATGCTGGAGATCAGAGCTGAAAAATGGAAAGGCGCAGCAGGTCAGGCAGCATCCAAGGAGCAGGAGAATCGACATTTCGGGCATAATTCCTGAAGAAGGGCTCATGCCCGAAACGTCGATTCTCCCGCTCCTTGGATGCTGCCTGACCTGCTGCGCTTTTCCAGCAATGCATTTTTCAGATTCATATGACGTCAGGGTCAAGGAGTGTTAGGCGATATAATTGGTAGTGGCGACTGCTGGAAACAATGGTGAGTCAGGGGCTCAGTTTAGTAGCTATCCAGGAGTTACAATAAGTCCTTAACTCTAACAAGTGAATTGAAATACTCTGAAATCTCTGATTTCAATGGGCTTTTTTAAAGCATCCAGATGCAAGAGAAATGCTGCTGGAAATTTAAATTTCTCATGGCATTCCTTTCGAGTCAATTCATGAGGATTTCTGGATGATCCCAATATGCTACTCCACCAAAACTGCTGCAATGATTATCTATCCATCAGAATATCTGGGCTATAATTCTCAGTTGCATCTGAAGATCAGATCCTATAAATCATCTAGTGCAAAGAATGTTGTAGTCATTTTTCAACTCATTACTATTTCCTATATAGTTATTTGCTGCAAAGCACCAGTGACGCACCAAATAAAAACTTCAATTATTTTTAATCACAATAATAATTAGTTTTATATGCTCTGTAGTTCAAAGTCTCCAGAGAGGCGAATGTGCTTGGAAAAAAGATCTGTTCAGTACAGAATTGCATTTGTTTTAACATATTTTCAACTATCATTCTCTTCATACCTCAAACCCTTGAAAGAACTCAGTTTAGGTGGGTGTGCAACATGGGCAATATCAGGTCATGAGCTTATTATACACTTTATTCAATTTTCATTAACATTTTTAGCACCACACTTTCCCACCCACTGCCACTAAGGTTTCAAATTCCTCCTCCTTTGATTGCTTTTTTCTTGTAATTTAGCTCCTATCTAACACAATCAATGTACATTGCAATCTAAGTTGGTCTTTCTAAAGTGCAGATTCTGCATATTCCATTGAATTGGAATAAGATATTTGCGGGGTGAAATTCAACTTTGGCAGTATACACACTATCAGTCATTTAAGTCTTAATCAATATAAGAATATGATGATTAATTTCTATGCCTTATTTCCTTTTCCAGTGAAAACATCGGAAATGGCCCATTTTTTGACAAAATACAAGATTTCTTTGATAAGGTGCAGATAAAATTAACCAGACTAATATAGGGACTTAAGGATGAGGGCAATTGGATGACCTCATTTCCCATTCTCTCAAGGTGTTCAAACCAATGAAAGAGATCAATAGCCTAGAAAAATGTTTTAAATGTTTTCTTTGCTGGGCGAACAAGGAGACAAATGTTAAAGTTAGAGCGAAGCTAATTCTGAATGAAATCAGGAAATAATATTTCACAAAAAAGATAGTGTAAATATGGAATTCTCTCCTGCATAAGGTTGTGGATTTTGGGTCACCTGATAGATTTAGGACTGATATTAATAGGTATTTGTTAGGCAAGAATATCATGGAACATGGAACAAGGCAGGTATTTAGAACTGGTGCAGAGATAAGCTATGATGTAACTGTATTGTTGAGCTCAAGGTCATGAATGGCCAACTCCTGTTTCTTTGTTCCCATGAACAGCGATTGAGTTCAACTGTTGGAACAGTTGACCTTGAGAAAACTAAATTCAGAAACAGAAAGTACTAGAGAAACTCTGCAGGTCTGGCAGCAACATTGGAGAGAAAAACAAGTCCAGTGTTTTTGGCTGTGGCTTGTTGGGCCAGTAGAGACTGGCTCTCCTCTGAACTTTCAGCCAATGGGTGAGGCCACTGTCTCCATGAAGAGTTCCAGCTAATATTTCAACAATAAAGCTTTCCCTGATAAGTAACCAGTTCCATTACTGTTATAATCATGCTGACACAAATCTTCTGGGATAGATTTTATTATCAAAAGAATTAAACATCAGGATAAAAAAAGTACACCCGCAGATTGTCTATCTTCTTTTACATTTTGATAATAAAGTCAAAATCCATCTGACCACAAGTTATACTAAAAAGAGAATACTGGAGACACACAGTAGGCCTGGCAGCATTTTTGAAGAGAAAAATAGAATTAACATTTCAAGTCCAAAGATTCTTCCATGGAACAACAAGTTGTGTTTTCCGAGGAAAGAAAAACACATTTAGATTGTGTGCTGTATCTGAATACTCTTAATAAGATCAGCTAGAAAGAAGTTCCATGTATGAGTGCTTGGACAATGCAATGCGACTCATTTTCAATGTGTCAAAGGGTAGCTTTGAGTAGTTCTGTCATAACAGCAACAGCATTTCATTCAAAGTATTTTTTATTTGTACTGCTCTTTTGATTTTGCTAATTAATGCACACCATAGTCATAATGTTCAGTGATCTTACTTATCATAAAAGATTATCATGATGAATAAACCTTACTGAGTAGTTGGGTTTTGGAAGACAAGGACAACAGAATCCAGATTGTGACATTGACACTAATATGTTTTATTGATATCTGTTTGGGTTTTATTGGGTTTCATTACCCTGGTGGGGTGGGCACAACTGAACTACTGTTGCTGTTGAGATGCTAATCTGGAAGCAACGATTTCAACAAATATCTCCTTGCTTAGATTCAAACTGTACATGATTTTCTCAGTTTAGGATTTTTCTATATATTTTTACAAAAAGTTTTCATTTGGCTACTGACCACATACCCATTTTTCATTTGCAGTTTGACATTGGGCATGATCTACACTGCAACTATTGCAAATGTGCTGATGTGTTTTAGCCTCCTTATGGCAGAATTCTGCACTGGAGTGTGTTCATCCACCATGTTTAGATGAGAACTTGACATTCCAGGTTTGCAGTCACTTTCATGTTGATTAATTCACAAAATCACTTGACAGTAACAATGTCAATATATTACAGACTTTGTTTTAACATTACAAGGCATGGGCTGACAGACCAAAAATGCTGCTCCGAGGAGACTGTAATTATCCAGATCCATTGGCAGACTGCAGCTTAATTATCTCAATATCTTTGTTCTCTCAATTAATCTATGTAACTTTTATAAAACTGAAATAAAATTTACCTGCTTGGATATACATTTAAGAACTCATAAAACTTACCTTAAATTCTTTTTCAATATTTGCCAACTTGGCTAATTCATTACTAAGTTCCAGTGCTGTGTGTACTGGATCTTCACTAGACAAAGACAAATAGGCAGGGCTTGCTAATCCTTTGTACGCATTGATCCTTGATCTGGAGTGACTAAATGAATCATGCTTTTGTTTCTCCATACATTCATTGCATTTACAGAAATAATCGTGAGGTTTCTCAATTCGTGCTCCTTTCATCAACAACATATGAACCACCTCGTATTTTTGGCAATGGGCAGCCAGAATGATTGGAGTGATATCTGGAGAAAATCTAGTGCCATCTTCATCATAAGCATAAAAATCATCATCTTGCATTTCTTGCTCACAAGGACTGAGGGCCAGTCGATTACTGGGCTCAAATCCAGAATGATTCAAAATTGCTTCCACAATTCGTATATATCCCTTACTGATAGCAAGCAATAATGCATCACCAATTCGAGCCAAATTATCCCTCTTTAGAAGGAGCTCAGTTACTTCCAAATGTTCATTTCCAACTGCTAGCTGAAGGGCATTCTGCCCCATGTAATCAACACAATTAACATTCAGTGACTTGCTCTCTTCCAGCATTCGCCGAACAACAGGTATGTTCCCATATTCAGCTGCGTCCAGAAAACGTTCTTCTTCTGGAGTAAGGCTTGTGCCCCTGTCATTGAACATGAATGCTGGACCACGGACGGCCTGTCTCCTTCCTTTCTCCCGTAGCACTGTCATTCTCCGCTGCATTACAGATGGGTTACTTACACTTTGCCTAAGAGAGAGAGAGCACAGTAAACTAAGGTAAAATGGGAAACAGTTCTGTAGTTAGTCATCTTTGCTAAATTCAGAGTTTCTGAATATTGTCTATTCATTTCAATCAATTTTTATTAGTTTTCAAATTTTTTCAAGGAGATCAACCAAAGCCTATTCTTGTTGATATACCAATGGTTTTCTTGTGCGGAAAACTATCTTTGGAGTTATAAGAAAAGCTGGGGGATGTTTAAATTACCGAAAGGTGAATCAGTAATGAGGCAATTACAATTGACGATAATTGACCAAAATGCCAGAGAAACGATTAACATGTTTCTGTGCAGCCAATTTTTAATGCACGGTTGAAAGGATGATACAAGGAAATTCAAGCATAACGCCCAGAAGGAATTGGATATATACTTCAAAGAAAAAATGCAGTACAAGAGGGAAAGGCGTTAGATTAATCAGATGGCTCTTTTAAAGATCCAGCATAGGGGAAATGAACTGAATGATCTCTTTCTGGATGATTCTATAATCATAGAGTTAGGATTGTTACAGTGTATTATAAATAGCTGATACGCAGCATGGTAAAACTTAACAAGGTATGCTTCATAGGAGAGGAGGAGATCTTCTTGTGTCAAATGCACCAATTGGAAAAAACATTTGAATTTTTAAATTTATCAATTATGTTAGTGAGCTTCATTTGACAACATCTTTCAGGTAATTAAGGTTAATGCAAGCCAAATTCAGTGATGAAATGAGATTTTATTATTCTGAAGTTAACGTATGCTGTATCGAAGTGAACAATGGCTTTGCTTTAGCAACACTGAACTTAGAATGATACAGCTTGGGAAGAGGCCCTTGACTCCACCATGTTTACGCCAACCAAGATGCCATCCTGAACTAATTACCTCTGCCTGTACATCGTCCACACCCCTCGACATTGGGCTCAGCACTGCTGCCTCACAGCGCCAGGGACCCAGGTTCAATTCCAGCCTCGGGTGAACTGGCTATGTGGAGTTTGCACATTCTCCCCGTGACTGCATAAGGTTCCTCTGGATGCTCAGATTTTCTCCCACAGTCCAAAGGCATACAGGTTAGGTGGATTGGCCATGCTAAATTGCCCATAGTGTCCAGGCATGTGCAGGCTAGGTGGATTGCCATGGGAAGTGCAGGGTTATAGGGATAGGGTACGGGGTAGGATGCTCTTCGGAAGGTCGGTGTGGACCTGATGGGCCAAATGGCCTGCTTCCACACTGTTTATGATTCCCTGCCTCGTAATCTGTCTAAGTGGCTCTCAAACTTTGCAAATGTATCCACTTCTACTACCTCCTCTGGCAGCACATTCCAGGCACCTACCAACAGTTTTGTTTGTGCTGAAATGACTTATTCTTTGCATCACATATATTGCAGACATAATCTGAATATTGCAGAAAAACTCTGAAAAACTGATTTGTTTTGAACAGTAGTGGAAACAAAGTAAGTAAACTATTTCTAATTTCGCAGTCACACATTAAGTCACTGTGGCCTAGAAATTTGGGGACAGATATCTTTCCTTGCATTTAAACTGTGATTTACACCTAAGATTGGGTGTCACGCCTTTTCACCAGACAGCTAGTCACTGAGATACTAAGAAATAATTGAACAAGTGAAATGGACGACAAGGTTGCTGCAATGCCAGCAGTAGATATTTTTAAAATTTACATCCTGCACATCATATTTAAGGTTTTGAAGGTCAGTTAGCATTTGAAGACTGGGTGCTATGCAATTACATTTTGAGGCAAAGATCTCTGCAGTATGAACTTTGGTCTTGAGAGCCTCTTATTTCGATGAGTATTCTGTTATTTTGGATAATGACCCTTAATGCACAGAACTGGAAAATGCAGCCACATTGGTAGTGAATGGCCTAAGTTAGATTGTTGTGCTTCTTGCTCCTACACTAGTCAATATGCTGCATAATTTTCAGGAAAAATATTAGTGATACATCACAAGAAGCACGACAACAGATCAGAAGTAGATAATTACAAATTAATTTTGCTTATTGATTTCTGCAAGAACATCAAACTAATTAATTTCTAAACTTATTTATATCAAGCAGCAAATCACTCAAAGGTTTGAAGAGGAATACATTGAGAATTATTTAAGATGACAAATTCAAAACTGACAAAATATGAGCCATATTTTTCCAGTTAATATTTATACATCTTGAGTGGAATCTTCAAAGCTCCTGAATTATGTGGGCAATAGTAAGAAAGTTGGGATAATCCCATGAGATGGCTGTGAAGAATTTTCAACATTGAGAGCAAAAAGTCCTATTTTCCAAGCGTGTTGAATGGCAAATTAAGTTTTTCACGAGTGAGTGGCAAGAGGCTTATTTGCATGTACTTGCATGCATAATCATCCTTATTATGATGTCATCTTGTTTCATTGATATGCAGGTTCCCATTCTCTGATCCACCAGCAGGAACTAGATGGTGACAATTCCCAATGTTAAAGTCAGCGAGCTAACCTAGCCATACCACTGACTGTTTGCGCATCAATCACCAACATCTCAGGGCACACTCCATGGGCAGCGACCTCATTCCCTGCCCTCGAACAGCATGTCTTGAGTACTTGATAGAAGTTGAAACTTTATTGCTGGAACAGCACAGCAGGTCAGGCAGCATCCAGGGAACAGGAGATTCGACGTTTCGGGCACAGGCCCTTCTTAGGGCCTGTGCCCGAAACGTCGAATCTCCTGTTCCCTGGATGCTGCCTGACCTGCTGTGCTGTTCCAGCAATAAAGTTTCAACTTTGATCTCCAGCATCTGCAGACCTCACTTTCTCCTACTTGATAGAAACCATGCAAGGCAAGTTTGACTAGGAACACAAACAGGCATTAGAGATGAGTCCAGTATCAGGAATCCAAGGAGATCCCAGTAATGGCCAGTGTAGCAAGTGGAAAAATATGACATACAGGGGACCAGAGGGACATGATATAAGTTTAATAAGGTGAGTTTGGGAAGATAGCCTTACAGAGTGGAACTCATCAGAACTACCATTTCTGGTAGAGTCCAGCCCATTGTTACAAATATGAGGTTTCGTAAGATTGTTTTGAATGTAAAAAAAAATGGAGCAGGAAAGAGACACATACAACATCCTATTACTTCTGTTCAGTGATAGATCTATGTGCCCTGATTAACAGTGGAACAGGAGCCCAGTACAATCCCCAATAAAATCAGGGTACGAATCTTTAATACCGGAAGGCGAAGAAGAAAGGCAGCGATGTACTGCTGCTGATTCTTCCAGGGATTCTCAGAAGATTGAGGGATGAAAATTTCAAGTGACGCTGACATTATGATTCAGCAAAACTATGAAATGCAAGCTGGGAGTAACTTTGGACTGGTACCTATAATGACTACAATAAGCTGAGGTTGCGTTTTAATGTATAAACACAATTTAGTGTTGTCGATTGTCTTTAGAGGTTGAGGGAGTAACTTTTCTGTAGTTTAGTGGATTAGGTGATGTTACTTTGAGTGTGTTTGTTTAAGTAATTGTGTTACTTTTAATTCACCTGCACCACCACTAATAGCTGTGCCATCCACTTTAATCTGACTCAATCCCTCCCGTTTTCTCATTGCAGGAGAAAATGGCCTGTAAAAGAACTGAAAGAGCCAGTTAGTTGGAGGATGCCGGATATTCCTCTCATCACCATCCTAAGAGGAGAGGGGTTTGGCCCTTGTCAGTAAAGACTGCAACCAGTCCAGTGAAAATATGAAAACCACCATGTCTTAGCATCCAAATAATTGCTGTGCGATTGTTCCATTACTCCACAATGAATGTATACTCGAACATCTACTTTTTGCTCACAATGCATTCTCTCTTTTGCCTCTTGCAGGTACCAAGACAGTGGCACTGCAAGACATCACTTTGTCTACCTCTGAAGAAGAAAGCACAGCTGCTTCATAGGAACCACCAACAAGGCTGCCTCCTGCACCCCCACCAATTCAGCTACTAACACCATAGTGGGTACATTAGGTAGATTAGAGTTGGGTGAACTGGCTGGTGAACATATCATTGTCACGTCTGTGCAGCAGACTGAGGAAAAAAATGCCCCAGGTCAACAGCAATTAGGACTGGCAGAGACAAGGTATCTGCTCAGCCCCAGGCAGGACAGGACAGCACCCCATGGTGTCAGCAATTTGTGACTTAATTGACATAGAAAAGCAGACACAGGAGCAGATGGGTTTGTTAGGGGCATTGAGTAACCGGATACAAATATTGTAAGTCTGCAGTAATGATGTTAGGACCCTGCTGCCTCAGGGTCTCAGAAAATCTTGTGTTTCTTCAGGACAGGTTGGTGGCTGCCAAGGAGAGACAGGTCTACAAGTCATTGGATCCATACTGCTGGATATACATACATCACATGATAAGATGACAGGGGGTCTAGGGACCTTGACCCCATTCCAGATGCCCCTTCCTGAAGGGGACAGGAATGTGCTAGTCACCCAGCTGATGAAGAACCACTTATAGGGCCCCCGCGAAGGCTCCTCTCAGAACACTCCAGATGTAGCTGCATCTTTGGCCTCCACTCTGCCTGTCACCCTCAGCCCTATGGGAGGTGAAGCCAAGAAGGGTGCACCTGCCTCTGGGAAGGACACACTCAGAATGACTGGGCCTTCTGGATTCAAACATATCCGGGGTCACCCGACCAAACTCCAAGTCCAACGGGCTCCACTGTAGGGCAACTGAGAAAGCCATGATTCCACTGAGTTGTGGTGTTTGGAAAAGAAATAAGAGGGCGGCACGGTGGCACAGTGGTTAGCACTGCTGCCTCACAGCGCCAGAGACCCGGGTTCAATTCCCGACTCAGGCGACTGACTGTGTGAAGTTTGCACGTTCTCCCCGTGTCTGCGTGGGTTTCCTCCGGGTGCTCCGGTTTCCTCCCACTGTCCAAAAATGTGCAGGTCAGGTGAATTGGCCATGCTAAATTGCCCGTAGTGTTAGATAAGGGGTAAATGTAGGGGTATGGGTGGGGTGCGCTTCGGTGGGTCGGTGTGGACTTGTTGGGCCGAAGGGCCTGTTTCCACACTGTAAGAAATCTAATCTAATCTAATCTAGTCTTCTAAGGGCACATTGATTGTACAGGTAACACTGTAAATACTGTATATACATTCTCACATTTGTAAATACATGTTCATTTTTCTTCATCAGCTGTTTATGTGAATGTCTTTCTAGACACAACAACATGAAGGTACATGCCTCAACATCCTTCACATTACATAATGTTTAATAATCCAAGGTGTGAACTGAACAGCTTTTGCACCATGTGCAGGCTCTGGAAAATTGGCTGATGATTGTTAATTTGGCAACTAGGGTGAATCTTTACATGCCAAAAAACATTGCATAACAGCCATTGATAGGATTGATTTGTAATGATGCATGGTATGATCAAGAGGCCTTGAGGCAAGGATTTGGGCTGCACACAGTAGGCCAGAGGTTTTCAACTGCTGTGCCATGGGAAGGTTTGAGGTTTGCTGCAAAATTCTCAGGAAGCAGCATCGCTTTGCGTAGTTTTTGACATCATGCATGTGTGGATATTTGTCATTGTGCATATGCAGGAGAAGGGAAATCTGCTCAGGGATGGTGCAGGAGGGAAGGTTTCGGATACCTGGATCATTGGGGCTCATCCTGGGGTAGGTGGGACCTCTACAAGCAAGATGGTCTATACCTGAACCAGAGGGGTACCAATATTCTCGGGGGTGTTTACTAATGCTCTTTGGGAGGGTTTAAACGAACTCAGCAGAGGATGAGAAACTAAATTGTAGTTCCAGTGTGCAGGTGGCTGAGAGTAGGTCAGAAATATAGTTCCAAGTTGGCAAGAGTGCAGCAGCAAGCAGGAAGGTGGTTTGAAGTATGTCTACTTCAATGCCAGGAGCATCTGGAATAAGGTGGGTGAACTTGCAGCATGGGTTGGTACCTGGACTAGGCAGCAGTGCTAACCACTGTGCCACCGTGCCGCCCACAAATGAAGTATGTCTACTTCAATGCCAGGAGCATCTGGAATAAGGTGGGTGAACTTGCAGCATGGGTTGGTACCTGGACTTCGATGTTGTGGCCATTTAGAACACCTGGATAGAGCAGGGACAGGAATGGTTGTTGCAGGTTCTGGGGTTCAGATGTTTCAGTAAGAACAGAGAAGATGGTAAAAGAGGGGGAGGTGTGGCATTGTTAGTCAAGGACAGTATTATGGTGGCAGACAGAACATTTGAGGAGTAATCTACTGATGTAATATGGGCTAAGATTAGAAACAGGAAAGGAGAGGTCACCCTGTTGGAAGTTTTCTAAAGGCCTCTGAATAGTTCCAGAGATGTAGAGGAAAGGATAGCAAAGATGATTCTGGATAGGAGTGAGAGTAACAGGGTAATTGTTATGGGGGTCTTTAACTTTCCAAATATTGATTATAGTTCAAGTACTTTAGATGGGTCAGTTTTTGTCCAATGTGTGCAGGAGGGTTTCCTGACACAGTATGTAGACAGGCCAACAAGGGGCAAGGCCACATTAGATTTGGTACTGGGTAATGAACCCGGCCAGGTGTTAGATTTGGAGATAGGTGAGCATTTCGGTGATAGTGACCACAATTTGGTTATGTTTACTTTAGTGATGGAAAGGGATAGGTATATACTGCAGGGCACGAGTTATAGCTGGGGGAAATGATATGATTAGGCAAGATTTATGATGCATAGGATGGGGAAGGAAACTCCAGGGGATGGGCACAATTGAAATGTGGAGCTTATTCAACGAAGAGCTACTGCATGTCCTTAATAAGTATGTACCTGTCAGGCAGGGAGGAAGTGGTCAAGCGAGGGAGCCATAGTTTACTAAAGAAGTTAAATCTCTTATCAAGAGGAAGAAGGAGGCTTATGTTAGGATGAGATGTGAAAGTTCAGTTACGGAGCTTGAGAGTTACAAGCTAGCAAGGAAAGACCTAAAGAAAGAGCTAAGAAGAGCCAGAGGGGACATACGCAGTTGTTGGCAGATAGGATCAAGGAAAACCCTAGGTATATCAGGAATAAGAGAATGACTAGAGTAACATTAGGGCCAATCAAGGAGAGTAGTGGGAAGTTGCGTGTGGAGTCTTTGGAGATAGAAGGAGCGCTATATGAATATTTTTTGTCAGTATTCACACTGGAAAAAGACAATGTTGTCGAGAAGAATACTGATACACAGGCTACTAGACTAGATGGGATTGAAGTTCACAAGATGTTACCAATTCTAGAAAGTGTGAAAATAGATAAATCCCCTGGGCCAGATGAGATTTATCCTAGGATTCTCTGGGAAGTCAGGGAGGAGATTGCAAAGCCTTTGGCTTTGATCTTTATGTCGACATTGTCTACAGGAATAGTGCCAGAAGACTGGTAGATAGCAAATGTTGTCCCTTTGTTCAAGAAAGGGAGTAGAGACAACTCTGGTAATTATAGACCAGTGAGCCTGACTTCAGTTGCAAGTAAAATATGGAAAAGTTAGAACAGATAAGATTTATAATCATCTAGAAAGGAATAAGTTGATTATGAATAGTCAACACAGTTTTATGAAGAGTCAGTCGTGCTTCACAAACCTTATTGAGTTCTTTGAGAAGGTGACCAAACAGGTGGATGAAAGTAAAATGGTTGATGGTGTATATGAATTTCAGTAAGGCATTGGATAAGATTCCCCACAGTAGGTTATTGCACAAAATATGGAGGCATGGGTTTGAAGGTGATTTAGTAGTTTGGATCAGAAATTTGCGAGCTGAAAGAAGACAGAGGGTGGTGGTTGATGGGAAATGTTCATCCTGGAGTTCAGTTACTAGTGGTGTACCACAAGGATCTGTTTTGGGTCCACTGCTGTTTGTCATTTTTATAAATGACCTGGATGAGGGCGTAGAAGGATGGGTTAGTAAATTTGGGGATGACACTAAGGTCGGTGGAGTTGTAGATAGTGCTGGAGGACGTTGCAGGTTACAGAGGGACATAGATAAGCTGCATAACTGGGCTGAGAGGTGAAAAATGGAGTTTAATGTGGAAAAGTGTGAGGTGATTTACTTTGGAAGGAGCAACAGGCATATTGTATGTTAGCTTTTATTGGGTTTGAGTTTCAGAGCCATGAGGCACAAAACTCTATACAAAACTCTGGTGTGGCCACACTTGGAGTATTGCGTACAGTTCTGGTCACTGCATTATAGGAAGGATATGGAAGCTTTGGAAAGAGTTCAGAGGCGATATATTATGATGTTGTTCGGTATGGAGGTAAGGTCTTATGAGCTGAAAATGTGTTGCTGGAAAAGCGCAGCAGGTCAGGCAGCATCCAGGGAACAGGAGAATCGACGTTTCGGGCATAAGCCCTTCTTCAGGAATGAGGAAAGTTTGTCCAGCAGGCTAAGAGTGGATGTTGTGTACCTAGATTTCCAAAAGGTCTTTGACAATGTGCTGCACAAGAAGCTGCTGCATAAGATAAGGATGCATGGCGTTACGGGTAAAGTCTTAGCATGGATAGAGGATTGGTTGACTATTGGTCGGAATAGGTTGGAATTTAGAAGAATGAGGGGGGATCTTATGGAAACAAATAAAATTATGAAGGGGATAGAAGTAGGAAGGATGTTTTCAGTGGCAGGTGAAACTGGGACAAGAGGACATAGCCTCAAGATTAGAGGGAGCAGATTTACGACTGATTGGAAAGGAACTTCTTCACCCAGAGGGTTGTTAATCCATAGAATTCCCTGCCCAGTGAAGTAATTGATGCTACTTCAGTAAACATTTTTAAAGCTAAGGTAGAATCTTTTGAACAATAAAAAATTTAAGGGATACAGTGAGAGCGCAGTAAGTGGAGCCGAGTCCATGAAAAGATCAACCATGAATTTATTGAATGGCAGAGCAGGACCGAAGGGCCGATGGATGACTTCTGCTCCTAGGTCTTATCTTCTAAATGGGCTGAAAAAATAGCAAATGGAGTTCAATCTGGATAAATGCGAGGTATTGCAATTTGGGACAACAAACAAGGGTACGGTTTTTACAATTTCAGCACCGCCTTCCTAACCTGCAATCTTCTTCCTGACCTCTCCGCCCCCCCCCCAGTCTGACCTATCACCCTCACCTTGACCTCTTTCCACCTATCACATTTCCGACGCCCCTGCCCCAAGTCCCTCCTCCCTACCTTTTATCTTAGCCTGCTGGACAAACTTTCCTCATTCCTGAAGAAGGGCTTATGCCCGAAACGTCGATTCTCCTGTTCCCTGGATGCTGCCTGACCTGCTGCGCTTTTCCAGCAACACATTTTCAGCTCTGATCTCCAGCATCTGCAGACCTCACTTTCTCCTCTAAGGTCTTATGAGGAAAGGCTGAGGGACTTAAGGCTATTTTCGTTAGAGAAAAGAAGGTTTAGAAGTGACATAATTGAGACATATAAGATAATCAGACGGTTAGATAGGGTGGACCGGGAGAGCCTTTTTCCTCAGATGGTGATGGTGAGCACAAGGAGACATAGCTTTAAATTAAGGGGTGATAGATATAGGCCAGACATCAGAAGTAGTTTCTTTACAGAGTAGTAAAGGTATGGAACGCCATGCCTGCAACAGTGGTAGACTCGCCAACTTTAAGGGCATTTAAATGGTCATTGGATAAACATATGGATGAAAATGGAAGGATAGATCAACTTCAGATTGGTTCCACAGGTTGGCGCAACATTGAGGGCTGAAGGGTCTGTACTGTGCTGTAACATTCCATATTCTATATTCTATGCAGCCTGCTCGCACATGCACAGGACAAAACATTCAGTATGAGCTTGGTGATTATGTATCGTATTTCTGGTATGAGAAGAAATTACACGTGCACAGAAAAAGGGCACGCAATTTGAACAGTGTTGAAACAGGTATGCCTGCCTGTTTTCACTTTAGCAGAGTTTGAGATGAACATTTTTGAACTTTTTTCAGTTATACCATTGATCTAAGTCTTAGTATCCAATAAGAAATAGATAAGTGAAAGAGGCGATTCCTCCACTAATTCTGTAGATGAAACGTCTGAACCTGAAGGAAAAAAAGCAAAACCTCTTCACAGATAGTATAATGACAGCGATCTGACATTTGGATTTTCACTGACTGGAAGTGCTGCTTGTCCCTTGCCTGAATATCTCACCTGCAGAGAGAAGTGGGAAAACCATGCAGTGGTACCAAGTAAGTTAAAACATCATTTGTAGACAAAACATGCATCTCTTGCAAACAAGCGCATTCAGTACTTCAAGACCTTGAGAGAACAAAACATTAAGCAGACACAAAATCTGATAAAGTGTCTGCAAGGTATTGGGCACAGCTCAAAAGTCTAGTTACCTCATGGCTGAGATGGTGGCAAAATCAAGGAAGCCCCAAATCATTGCTGAGATCTTAATCGTGTCTGCATGCAAAGAAATTTGGAGCTGTGATGTCATGAGTTGATGCTACAAAAGATATCGACAAAATTCCAATCCTTGATAATGCAGCGGAATGGTGATTTGATGACCTATCAATTGATATCAAGAGATGCTGAAGGCGAAGTTAGCTACTAGTAGGAATTTTGCTTTGTAGATAAATAAATCCACCAACATAAGTGGACACTACCAGCTACTGGGCAATGTTCAGTCTGTTGCTGAGAACTCTAGTCAGAAGAATTTTTTCTTTTGTAGAGTGTTTCCACATCATGAGACCATTGGAGAAATGTTTCGGCTAACAGTAACCTACTTAAAAGAAAACAAACTTACCTGGACTTTGTGTTGGAGTATTTGCACTGATGGGGCAGCCTCCATGACAGATTTGTCAGTAAAGTGAAAGAGCAAAATCCTGACATTTAGATCACTCATTGCATCCTCTACCATGAAGCTCTTTTAGCCAAATTAATGCCACCAGAGTTGGCTACAACATTCGAGTAAGCCAGGAAAATCATGAATTACATTTAAATTATGACCAATGAAATCAATTTGTTCATTATTTTGTGTGCAGAGATTGCAGTAGAGAATCAGAGTTCACCAGTACGGAGGAAGGTTCTCTCCTGTATTCATGAGCTCTTGAAAGAACAGTTTTCAACAATGCAAGAACTAGCTTATAAAGAGAAGCTATCTGATACAATCCCCACAGTGTGGAAACAGGCTATTTGGCCCAAGAAGTCCATACCAACTCTCCGAAGAGCATCCCACCCAAACCCATCACCCTATCCTATTTCACATGGCCATGCCATCTAACGTACACATTCTTGAACACTATGGACAATCTGATGATTACTTGTGTGCTAAACCAGCATAGTTTGCAGACATTTGCAGCAATCTGAACAAGCTGAGTACTAAAAGGCAGGGGAAGAATGAGACACATATAAATACAGATAAACATCAAGGTTTCAGGTCAAAACTGGGCCTCTGATAAGAGACAGTGGCAGGGGATTCATTTGAGTTGTGTCCACTAGGATTCTCAGCAGGAGATGCAGCTGTCAAGATGCACAGTCTTAATTCAAATATTTCAAACTACTGCAAGGAAAATTTGATTTGGCGGTGTCGGTGTTGGACTGGAGTGTACAAAGTTAAAAATCACAAACCAACACTAAACAAATGATCTATTTAGTTCACTTCATTGTCACCTGATTCATCACAAATATTGATGTTAAAAGAAAAAGACAAATATTCAGTGCTACAGATGGATCATACAGTGAAGCTGAAGTTTGGAGAAGTGTCTTTCTGTGTTTGAGGTGACTGTAGTACATGAATATCCGACAATTTCTGATCATGCTATTTCTGTACCCTTGCCGTTGGCGACAATGTATCTTTGCAAGCTCGCAACTTCAACACTGGCATACATGAAAAATAACAGGAGGTAGCACTTGTTAGTGCGGCAAGATTTGCGGGTAGCCCTCTCATCACTTCCTTCCTGGATCAAAAGGCTCTGTGCACACCAGCAGGCCCAGGTTTCCCACTAACCTGATAAACTGCAATTTACTTTACTTTGCATTTTGCTCTGATCCATTGTTCATAATAGTTAGAAACAATTGAGTAGATTTTGAAACGGCGTCTGTGCTCGCAGTCAAAAACAGTGGTATTTTAATTGGTGAGTTTGAAACATTAATGCTTCTTTAGCTGCTTTATGCACTATGTTGCAAACCTTTCGAATAAGACTGTAACCATGGTAAATACAATGTAAATGTGATGCTGAAGACCAATTCAGTTGGAAAAAGTGGGTGTGCCATGGAATTGTTTGCCACATTGAAATGTGCTTTGAAACTGAAAAAGTAGGCTAATGCCTCAAGTTAAGACGCAGCATGTAGTGCTTACAGGTGTGATTCATCTTTAGTATATGAGTGTCTGTGTAATATTGTTGCACTTTGAAGTTCATCACATTTCTCAAAAGCAAAGACCCTTTCTCAGATACTGAAAGACTTACCCTGCCCACTCTGGGTGTGGTTGCAGCCATTTTCAGCTCCACCGTGCACTTATTATTTTCAGCACAATGGAAGGAAACAGTGGTCACTGCTGTAACAGTGAGACTCAGCCTTACTATTGATGATCCCAAATAAATACATTCCCTTCTTGATAGCCCTGCCCCTCACCCCAAAAGGCTTTGAAATTCCCCAAGTCCCCATCCAACCCGTCAATCTAAATCTTCATCTTTTTACTTTATCCAACTAGCATTGAGTAACCATGCCAGATATGTTAACACACTGACCCCCATGAAAGCTGCTGACTCAATGACTGCCTCCCTCCCACATTGCCCATTTCCCTTAAATGCTGTATCATCCTCTCCCCCTTATACATTTAGTTGCTCACCTTCACAATTGCGATCTCCTCTGATTCCCAGAATGCTATGTCCAATCCCACAATAAAGTTCTCCAACCTCCTTCCTGAAGTATGAGCCCCCATCACACCTGGATCATTAGCGGCTGATTTCCAGGACTAACTATGGCCAACCGTCTTGGCCAACGTAGGGAGCCCCAAATAGTGAATGACTAGATCCCTGACCAATGCTTTAACTGTTGCACAACAATCTTCCTGTGACTCCCCTGACTGGTTGCACTGGACTCTGAAAGCTGACTGTGGCCCTCTCCTTGGATTGTTGAGGATGGGCCCCCAGAAAGCAACCATTCAAGTGGTCAACTGAGCATGCCCAAGTCATTGGACTGCTATCAGAGACTGCCCTTAAATTAACATGTTGGGAGCCCCCGTCTGAAGCATGTCTCCTCTAACTTGGCTGAGGTTGCCCTTAGATTTTGAGACATGGCCATTTGCTTGAAGAATGTGGAGTGTATTTGGTATGTACATGGCTGGCACATGGTACAGGTATGAGATTGACATAGCATTGTGATATATAGAGTTACATGTCTTCCCCCCTCCCCCACCCCCTTAACTGATGATTGCTGACAACCATCTGTGACTGTGCAATGCAAGCAAGATAGAATTACAATGACTCTGTTAGTTCTAGCTGAGCAGCCAAAGTGCAAAAAGGCAAGGTAAGGCAGAGATGCAGTCAGCATCCTGGTAGGCACAAAGTAAACGAGCATTAGGAGAGCAAGCAGTGGTCCCTTAGATACAACCTGGTTCAAACCATAAAGTTGATGCCTATTCTGTGCACAGTGTTCTTGCACCAGCATTAGAGTGAAATGTGCCAACGCATTCCAAAGTGCAGCACTGAACTGCAAAGCCGCACCGTAAGTGGATCAAAGACAGGGCTCAAGAGTGCAGTGAGGCTGACATGTATCAAATGCCAAGGTTTGTGGACATGTAGTGCAAAAGGACACTGCCCATGAGAGTGCCCTGAGATCTTGGTGAAGATTATTCATAGAGTCATACAGCGTGGAAACAGACCCTTCGTTCCAACCAGTCCATGCTGAACATAATCCCAAACTAAACTCGTCCCTTCTGCCTGCTCTAGGCCCATATTCTTTGAAACCTTTCCTGTTCATGTATCTATCCAAATGTCTTTTTTCATGATGGATGTCCTGAAGAGCAGGCAACAACAACTAGGTAACTGCTGTGTCTTTCAGGTTAAGAATTCTTAGTGCCAATTTCTAAGCAGTGAGTAGGAGAATGGAAAAATACATATTAATAAAGTGAGATTAAGTAATAACGAAGATGATAATGAATGCTCTAGCATGCTAATTGGCCTCTCACTGCTCACTTGTGAGAATCTCGTCCCACT
Organism: Chiloscyllium plagiosum; assembly: GCF_004010195.1. NCBI lineage: Eukaryota > Metazoa > Chordata > Chondrichthyes > Orectolobiformes > Hemiscylliidae > Chiloscyllium > Chiloscyllium plagiosum. Next base: position 4,023,632 of record NC_057741.1, read on the forward strand.
GTTCAACACTTGGTTGGATAATGTGACTTTTTGGTTTTGATGACAAGAAGTTCCTCACTTATCACCAGATTTTTTCCAACTTTCTTTCTGCAGTCCACATTGTTCAGGGACTGGGAAGATTCTGCTCTTAGTCAGAAGAATTTGTAATTTTTTTGTCTGTGTTCTCTTATTTCCTTTCAAATTCTTTCTATCGCTTTCTGAGGGCAGAATCAGCATAGTTTCATCAAGGAACAGTCATGCCTGATAAATCTATTAGAATTCTTTGAGGAATAATGAATAAGTTAGACGAAAGAGAGCCGTTGATGCGATCGATTTGGATTTTCAGAAGGCCTTTAACAAGATGCCACATAGGAGGCTGCTAAATAGGCCGCAGCCCATGTTGTTAGGGACAAAGTACTGGCATGGGTAGAAGATTGGCTAACTGGCAGAAGACAGAAAGTAGGGATAAATGGGTCTTTTTCAAGATGGCAGCTAGTGACTAGTAGAGTTCTTCAAGGGTCTGTGTTGGGACCATAACGGTTCACATTCCACATTAACAGTCTGGTCGAAGGAATTGGGGGCATTGTTGCTAAGTTTGCAGATGATATTAAGATAGGTGGAGGGACAGGTAGTGTTGAAGAAATGGGGAGGCTGCAGAAGGAGTTGGACATGCTAGCCAACTGGGCAAAGAAATGGCAGATTGAATGCAAAGTGGCCGAGTGTGAGGTTATACATATAGTTGGGAAGAATAGAGGTATAGACTAGGCTTCTGAAATCTGAAACCCAAAGGCACTTGAGATTCCTAGTTCTGGATTCTCTCAAGGTTAACATGTAGGTTCAGTTGGGAGTTAAGAAGGAAAATGCAATGTTGGCATTCATTTCAAGAGGGCTAGAAATCAAGAGCAGAGATGTACTGCTCAGGCTGCATAAGGCTCTGGCCAGACCACATTTGGAATATTTTGAGCAGATTTGAGTCTCATATGGAGTCATAGAGTCATACAGCATGGAAACAGACTGGTCTACCAGTCCACACTGACCATGTTACCAAACTAAACTAGTCCCACCTGCCTGCGCTTGGCCCGTATCCCTCCAAACTTTTCCTATTCATGAACATATCCAGATGTCTTTTAAACATTGTAACTGTACCTGCATCCAAGGTTTTCTCTGGCAGTTCATTTCACACATGAACCACTCTCTGGATAAAAATGTTTCCCTTTGTCCTTTTTAAATTTTTCTTCTCTCATCTTAAAAATATGCCCCCTAGTTTTTAAATCCCTCACCCTAAAGAAAAGACCCTTGTCATTCACCTTATCCATCCCCTTCATGATTTTATAAACCTCAATAAGGTGACCCCTCAACCTCTTAGCTCCTTTGAAAAACGTTCCAGTCTTTCCAGCCTATGTTTATATCTCAAATCCTTCAGTTCTGGCAACATCCTGGTCAATCTTTTCTGAACCCTCTCCAGTTTAATAATATCCTTCCTATAACAGGATGATTAGAACAAAACACCGTACTCCAGAAGAGACCTCACCAACGTCCTCTTTAATCTCAGCATGACATCCCAACTCCTATACTCAAAGGTCTGAGCAATGAATGTAAGCATGCTAAATGCCTTCTTAATGATGCAAATTTCAAAGAATTATGTACTAGGTCTCTCTATTCTGCAACACTATCCAAGGTCCTATCATGAATTGTATAAGTCCTATTCTTGTATTACCAAAATATCATACCTCACATTTATCCAAATTAAACTCCATCTGCCACACCTCAGCCTGTTACTCCATTGATCAAGATCTCTTTGTAATCTTAGATAACTATCTTCACTATCTACTATACTACCAATGTTGGTGTCATCTGCAAACTTAGTAACCATGCCTCCTATATTCTCATCCAAACTATTGATATAAATGACAAACAAAAGTGGATCCAGTACTAATCCCTGATCACAGGCCTCCAGTCAGAGAAACAACTCTCAACCAACACGCTTTGTCTCCTAACATAAAGCCAATTTTGTATCCAACTGGCAAGTCTAACATGTGCAACCTTGTCAGATGCTTTACTAAAGTCCAAGTCAACAATATCTACCACTTTGTTCTCAATTTTTTTCGTTACTTCATTAAAAAACTCAATCAAGTTTGTGAGACACAATTTTCCTCACACGAAACTATGCTGACTATCCCTAATCAATTCTTGCCTCTCCAAATGCATCCAAAGAAAGATCTGCTGGCATTGGAAGTGGTTCAAAGTTTACACAAATGAGCCCAGGGATGAAGGGCTTGTCATATGAGGATTGGTTGAGGACAGTGGCTCTGACCTCGATGGAATTTAGGATGGGGGTGGGATCAGGGTGGGTGAGGGGAAGGATCTGATTGAAACTTACAGAATACAGAGAGGCCTGGATAGAGTGGACATGGAGAAGATATTTCCAAAAGTAGGAGAGACTTGAACCTGAAGGCCATGGAGTGCAAGGACAACCCTTTAGAACTGAGTTGAAGAGGAATTTCTTCAGCAGAGGGTGGTGACACTGTGGAACTCATTGCTGTACAGGACAGTATAAGCCAAGTCATTGAGTGTATTTAAGACAGAGTTAGATAGGTTCTTTTGATTAAGGGGGTGAGGTTTACAGGGAGAAGGCAAGAAAATGGAGTTGAGGAACATATCAGATTTGATCAAATGGTGGAGCAGACTTGATGGGCTGAATGGCCTAATTCTCCACCTGTGTCTTATTGTCATATGTCTTCTATCTGTTTCTTGTATTTAATTAGATTTGCACGAAATTAGTCCTGGTTTGCTGCTTTTGGTTCACTTTTTTTGTGAATCTTAGACAGGACAATATGTTTCCATTTTTGTGATGTATTGTCTTACAATAGAAACATAGTGGAATTTAAGAGGAATGTGAAATTACAATCAATATTTAAATTAGAAAGTCTTTCATTAAGCTTGTGATCACCATTATTGCAGAAGAGGATGTTGCTAGAAAAATTAGTTGCTCAATTTTCTAGAGACAGAAATATCAGTGGGAAACAAAGTTCCAGCAAATTATGACCTTAGAGGAAGTAGCAGGGAAAATCTCTTAAATTACAATTACCTTGGATTTTTGTGCCATAAACAGGTCATGCAATGTAGATGTGCCAGTACCATGACTTAGGTTTTGAATAAATTCTAGGTCAATGTAATTCTTTAGTTAGTACGTCTGATCTAAGAAAAGGAGCTGAACTGCACCACATAGACCTTCTTTGTTTCTGAGCAAGACCTTTGCTGCTAAAATTTATTTGGACAATTCAAAAGAATAGTCATTACCTCTGACATTGAAAGAATCTTGACTGTTATTAGAATTGGATTAATTAATTTGAAGATCCAATGAAGCAAAAGGCTGTAGCAAACTTAATACACTTACAAACTGATGTTGCAAATTCTTACCATTAACATGTTCATGAAGTTTCCTAACATTATCAAGTGCAGTGACTGAGCTCAAACACAAGTATCAAACAAGAAAACCAAGAACACTAATGCAGTGGCTGTAATGAGGTAAGCCAGGTTGACCTCATAGAATAGGAGTTCCCTGATTGGTCCAGGTTAACAGCCACAATCAGGAAGCCCGGGCTGACAAATATAAAGTGTCGCAGATTGTGCTGACTCTGAGAGCTGGCACTGAGGAAGCCAGACCAGTGTCAAGTACTATGCACATGTAATTAAAAGGTGACTTGGTGATGGAATACTGTGGAGTTAACTCAGTGATGACGAGAGTAAAAAATACACTCCTGAAGACATTTGCTCGCAACAGTCGTCTTTGAGTTAGTGTAAGCATTTCTTGCATCATAATCGTTATTTGGGAAACTTGACTCCTTCAACCCTGCCATTTAGGACTGGGCCCATTATGTGGAAAGAATGTATTATTTTTTCTGGGCAAATGATATTGGGACAGATGAAGAGCAATAAGTAATCTCCAGACAGCTTGTGGACCTGCAGCTTTTTGGGTTATTCAGAGCCTAATGTTTCCTGAGGCACTAGATATTAAAACTTTTCAAAACTCTTCAGATTTGACGTAGTCCATGTGTTTGTTCAGGACCAACTCACAACACAGACTTTGTATGTCAAGGGACTTGACCTCATGTCGACTATGTCTTTTACTCATGCAGGGCCATTTCCATAGTTTTGGCACCATCCTTTGCTCCCTGAAGTAAACTGTCTGTCTCACTTAGAAGAGTCTTGTGTCCAGCAATGGCGTTCCTGATGCCATTTCAGCCTTCTCCCCCAGGTCTAGGCAAATCAGATTTAACCTGGTACGGAGTGTTCTCCCCATGAGCAAATCTGCTGGAGCTATCCCTGTGGTTGCCAAGGAGTGTTTCAATAATCAAATAGTAACCGGGACAGTTTGGTATCAAGTGATGCTGTCAGCTGCTTTTGTAAGGGTGCCTTCAAAGTTTGGACTGCTCTTTCCGTCAGATCATTGGACAATGGAGCTGTCCTTATATGCTGAATGCCATTCAACTTTAGGAATACTCAAATTCCCTGCTGGTAAATGATGGCCTGTTGTCTGCAACCAACACTTCTGGGAGCCTGTGTACTGCAAAAGCTGCTCACGGCTTTTCTATCGTCATCCCTATGTTTGACGAATGAACTCTATGCACGTCCAACTACTTTGAGTGAGCGTCCACAATAACTAAGAGCCCAAAAAAGGGCCAGAATAATCGACTGAGTCCAGGCCATTTATCTGGCCATTCCCACATTCCTACAGGCTGAACTCCACCAGGGTCATTTAGTGTGTCCAAAATAAAGATGTTGCCGTGAAGTTATGTCTTTTGACCAGGATGGATGCCCGAAATCGCTGCATTGGTGGAGCAGTGTTCAGAATACCAACAAATTACTGCCAGCAACTTTCCCAAATAGAAAAAAAGAGAAAGTTTTGCTAAATCATTACAAATCACTGAATAGGTCTCAATATTGTGTAAAGAACATCAAAAGATTTTGTACAAAGTCATGTGTTGCTATTTTGTTCCAGCATAAATTTAGATTGATAGTTTGCTTATAGAAACATAGGAATGGGATCTTAAGGGTCATTTAGTCCCTTGAGCTTATTCTGCCCACAACTGATCCATGAGCTAGTTCCATTTACCCACCTTTGCTTCATATACCTTTGTACCTTTGGTTAACAGAATTCTAGGAGAAAGTGAGGACTGCAGATGCTGGGGATCAGAGCTTAAAAATATGTTGCTGGAAAAGTGCAGCAGGTCAGGCAGCATCAAAGGAGAAGGAGAATCGACGTTTCGGGCATAAGCCCTTCTTTTCTATCAATCTCAGTTTTAAATCCATTGTAATCTAACATCAGTTTCACTTTGCAAAACAGTGTTTGAAACTTTTACTATTCATTGCATACAGAAATTGCATCCATATATGTCTAGCTGTAGTTCTTCTACTATGCCCCTGATTCTAGACTCTCCAACCAGCAGGAATAGTTTCTTTATGTCTGCTCAGTTTCCCTTAATGTCTTGTGAATTACAATCATATCATCCCTTAATCATTAGTCATCCACCCTCCAGGGAATATAATACTGATTTGGGTAATCTCTCCTCAATTTAATCTTTGCAGTCCAGGTGCATTCTGCTAAATCTACATTAAAATTCTTTAAATAGTTGGTATCCGTAACTGCTCACAATACTCAAGATGTTGTTTAATTTTGTCTTTGTACATTTGAAGAATGCATTCTAGTGGCTTGTACTCTTGATCTACAGAAAATAAAGGCTAGCATTCCATTATTTTAAAATTAGTTTTCATAGTTATTCATGATATTTCGATTGATGTAGGTTGTGTTTGAAGTGGGATTGGGAAGGAAAGAGGAAAGATCCACATGGGGTCAGCAATCCAATAGATTCCCACTAATAGGCAGTCTTGCCAATGACAGGGTCACATTTGAAATGGTTAGGGGCATGTAGCAGATAGTTGGAAATTGCAAGTCTAATTATGGGACAGAGAGGACTCTTCTAAGATTTTTCCAAAGCTGAAAAGGCCTCCTGCTGATTACAAGTTGTTGGAAAAAGGTCCCTACCAGCAGCGCTGGTCATCAACACCGAAGACGAGGCCTTCGGCAGGGACAGCTACAACTGTGGCCTAACATCCTTTGTACAGATCTAAAAGGTTCAGCTGTCAACATTATAAAATTTTAGACATGGTGCATGGTGCCATCATACCACTGCAGGTAGATAGGATAATGAAGATGGCATTTGATACGCTTTCCTTTATTGGGCAGAGCATTGAGTATAGGAGGTCATGTTGCAGCTGTACAGGACATTGATTAGGCCACTTTTGGATTATTGTGCGCATTTCTGGTCTCCTTTCTATCAGAAGGATGTTGTGAAACTTGAAAGGGTTCAGAAAAGATTTACAAGGATGTTCCAGGGTTGGAGGATTTGAGCTATAGGGAGAGGCTGAACAGGCTGGGGCTGTTTTCCCTGGAGCATTGGAGGATGAGGGGGTGACCTTACAGAGTTTCATAAAATCATGAGGGGCATGGATAGAGTAAATAGACAAGGTCTTTTCCCTGGAGTGGGAGAGTCCAGAAGCAGAGGGCATAGGTTTAGGGTGAGGGGGAAAAATTTAAAAGGGACCTCAGAGGCAACTTTTTCCCACCCTCTATCTTCTGCCACTTAGCCAATTTCCTGACAGGTTCACTACTTGCCTTCAAACTCATGTGTTCAATCTTAGTCTCTTGTGAGGGATTTTATCAAATGACGTCTCAAAATCCATTTTAATGAATTCCATAGACATATCCATATGCACTACTGTAGTCAACTCTTCAAACAAAATCCATCAAGTTTACATATAAATTCCTTTATATGAATACATACTGGGTTTCTGTGAGCAGATGAAAACCTCATTTCTCTCTATTCTTAATTATACACCCTAGTAGTTTCCGGGCAACCGTTGTTAGGCTAATGCAGTATATAATTCTCTGTTTATTGTTTCTCTCTTATCTTTCTTAAACATGGAATTTTCCAAACTATAGGAATAACTCAAATCATGAGAATTGAACGATTATAGTTTGGGCATCTCTAATGTTCTTAACTACCTCCTTTCAACCTCTGGGATTGTGCACTGTGTTAGTCATTGAATCATAGAATTCTACAATGCAGATACAGGCCATTTGACCCATTGAGTCTGTACCAACTCTCCAAAGAGCATCCCACCTAGATCTACCCACCCACCCCTATCTATACCTGTAGCCCCTATTTTACCAAGAGTAATCCACCTAATGTGCACATCCCTGGACACTATGGGGCAATTTAGCATAGCGAATCCACCTAACCTACACATCTTTGGACTGTGGGAGGAAAAAGAGACATTCAGAGAAACTCACGCAGACACAGGGAGAAGGTGCAAACTCCACAAATATAGTAACGCAAGGCTGGAATTTAACCCAGGTCCCTGGTGCACTGAAGCAGCAGTGCTAACCACTGTGCCACCATGCCACTCCTGTGACTTAGTGAATTAGAGACTTATTTAATCTCCAACTCGGCAAATCTATTTCCAAACAACATTAGCATTCTATCCATAAATGCTTGAAAAGAAACATTTAAAAAATTATCCCCAGACTTTAAAGTGGAGGAAGAGCGGGAGGAGGGAACTGAATAGAGATGGCAGAATTGTAATGGATAATTCAAGGACCATCAGTAATGGAACAATAAGTGAAAAACAACAAGAAGCTTCATGTTAAGGAGTGGAGGGAGCATGCAGGAATTTGAAAAGTTGGTCAAAAATTTGTCAAACTTCAAACTGCAGCACATTTAGTTAAGTGAAAGAAGGGAAAGTAAATGAAGCCATGGATTGAGACTCTGATTGAATTTAATCCTGTGAATGGATGCTGAAAAGTGGCTGGCTAGGAATCAGAGGGGCAGATTTTCTCCTTGAGGGTGGGAAGTGGGAGGAGAGACAATTCTAGGCATTGTATGCCCGCCAGGTAATTCCTGGTTCCAGATTTATGATTATCATTGGTGAGGTATGAGTGCTCAAGGTAATAATGCCTGGTGACCCTGAAAATAAGGTTTGAAGGGAATCACATGGCTGAGCCCTGCCAAAGCCTCATTTGTATGCATCAACTGCCATGAAAACATAAAAAGGCTGTGGCTTCAGTCATAACATGCTGCAGGTGGCTAAATGAGGAGATAGTCCCAGCCTCGAGACGTGCCTGTCAATCAAACTGGCTGGCAACTCTAGTTGTCCTGGCACCACCAGAGCTCAATAGTGGATGCTGCCAGGATTGCAAGCAGGCCCATGAAGAGGTTGCATGCTGGAACTAGATACGTGTTGGACTTTTAGGTCAGGCAGGGATCCAACAGTCCACGCAGGAAGTGGATAACAGGAAATATGGACCAGGCTTTGGAGGGCAGATAGTGAGAAACAAATGTGCAGGTGACATCTTGGGAAGGACAACTCTTAGTATACACAGGGGATCCATGAATAATGCGCCTCCACCCTTATCTTCATACTTGCCTTTTAAGTAGGCTGGTATTTTAAAAAGAAATGGACTGCTCACTCCTACCCATCTAGTCACACCTAACCATGTTATGGCACGGGGTCGTGACAGGCCCAATTAACCTTTAAGTTTTTACTTAAATACATTGGTCCAGCTATCAATTTTGGTGGCCGCCTACCCTACCATGTTATTGGGAACAGGTTTGGCTGATCGGAAACATAATAGGATAACTACTTGTCCTACTTTATGTGTCTCCTGTCAGAAACATATCTGGTGGAGAGGAAGGAATTGTAAAATCCAGCCCTATACTCTAGATGGGAAAACCAATCAGTTCATTAATTCGCCTACCACAATCCTACACTCTCTTCCCAGTGAAGCATCAAATTATTTATTAAATCAGTCTTTTGCCAGAACCACTCTGTCCTGGAGCCAATCTAAATTACTGATCATTCTCTGCACAAGGATTAGGGTCCCATTCACTTGAAAGCTGTTTTAAATTTATGCATTTTTGTCCTACTCCCATGTTTAATTTGAAGTAATATTCCAATTAACCTTTTTATTACCTTAGATACCTTGATAGGATTACTTTTGAGATGCATCTTTTCCAGGCTGCAAAATTCAATTTCCCCCCAAACAGTAAGGTAGACCATTCTCTGCATTATCATCCATCAGACCATGTTTCTGTCATGTTTCATTGATGAGTATTATAAATAACATTCAAGGTGAGATCTGACCAGAGTCATGCAATGCGAACATGATTTCCTTTGATTTGTCCTCTACTGTTCTGAGTGTATAGTTCAATATTCAATGGTATTGTTAATTGCTGCTCTGTATTGGTTGGACATGTGGAGCACCGAGAGTAACAAGGCTCCTGGGTCTCTTAACGTCAGCCTTAGCTATTTCGATACCATTAATAAAGTGTGTATTCCCATTTGCTGTACTTTACACATGGATACATTAAGTTTCATCTGCCATTATTTCACTAAGTAAGCCTGTTTTAATGAGGACAAAGGGAGAGGAAAGGTGCCCATTAATCCTGAAGCAGGCATGCAATTGAAATAATGGGATTAATAGAAATGTTAATTCAAGTCAATCTAATTTCCAACTAAATCTGGTTATATCTATTATATGACTTAAAAGAAGGAGCTGGAATTTAGGAGGCTGGAACTGAGATATGAGGGAACCATAAGTCAGTAGTGGAGATGATGAAGCCAGGCATAGACTTATCAGAATCAGGGAAGCTTGGCCACTTCAACAAACTATGTATTAAAATAATATGATGTAAGTTTCTTCTCTTATTTTAATGGCCATGCCCTGTTTCATCCTGGTAGGGAGCATTAAAGTCAGAACCTATCTATGAGTTGAAGATATGAATTGAACTTTTAACAGCAGCTTGTTTTAAAAGAGAAGAGAACAAAGTCAGATGTTTTCTGTTTGAAACTGCCTTGGAAAATAATGCAACCTAATTGCTGATCTAAGGACATTGTAGATGAATTGCCATGCTCAGGGCTGGCAGCTATTTGGATGTTGAACTGACCAATCAAGGGAGGACCAGTGCTAACCAGCTAACCACAGAGAATGTTGATTGATAAGTGAAAAAATAGAGAACCAGTTCTGACTGGGTTTAGTCGGAGGCTGTGTGATACTTGGAGACTTCCAGAGACAGTGCTGCTTGGTTTTGCTCACTCTCTACTTATTGAGTTGTTGAATATTCTGAGAAAACAATTCCACTCTATAAGAAATACGTACATAGTTCTAGAAATCTGATGAAACTGTTTTCATTAACCAGTGACTTTGGAATTCAAGCAAGGTACACAGTTCTATATGTCTGTTAACAGCCTGTTGTCCAAGAATTTCACAAAGGCCTGGTATCAAGCAGTTTACTGAACTAGCAAATTATGATTCTTTTAATTTCTGTCTGTATGTCAGAGGAGGTTATGATCAAAAATGATTGTGCTTTAGATTATAGAAATTAATTGCATTGTTGTTCATCTGTGTTCTGCTAAACGTACATTAGTAAGTATAAATTGTTAATTTCTTTTTAAGTTATAAACATGGTGTCCAAGATCTGTTATTCGTAAGGTCTGGTTTGGACCAATTAAGCAATTTTGAGGTCATTGAATGTTTTAATTCCACTGTTGCAAATCCAGTGATAGTGAGACTGATTTGGTTTTGCTTGGTACTCATGTGCCATAACAACTGCATCATTATTATGCTAATTCTATAGTTTCTAATTGATGCCTTGTAAAGACGTGCCCCTCCAGGTTTGATATCATTCTCAATTTACAATGAGTTTCTGGACCAAAGCCATAGATGTTACGGGTCTGAGAAGGGATCAAAAGTCTTGGAAGTTGGAATGCATTAGGTGGAGTAGAGTAAACAGCGGTCATGGGAGTGGAAAAAGCCGCTGGAGGGAATATCCAATACTTCAAACAAGATAGCCAAGGAGGGATCAATGAATAGAGGTTATGGAATCACAAGGCTTGTGGAAAGATGGGCTGGGAAAGATCAAAGTGGGTTTGGAGTGCCCAATCACAGAGGCTTCTCAGACTGGCAACATGGTTTTTCTCCTTGGTCTGCTACACTGTTCCAATGGAACGCCACACACACTTGGAGAATTGTACCTCATCTTTGAACTCAGCACTCGACAGTCTTCTAGGCTCAACACTGAGTTCAATAAGTTACACGCATAACCTCAGCCTCCATTTTGTTTATTTGTTTTTGCTGGTTTAATGTTTCTCATTTCTTTCTATATATTATTTCTTAATTTTTTCATTTAGAAGCCACCATCATACTGTCAGGCCTCATGTGGACTGTTCTTTTTTTACTTCTTGCCACAATAACCTTTTTGGCTTGGTGTTTTCTGCTCTTTGTCTATTAGAGATCTTCTCTTTTTGTTTTTTCTTCCTCTATTTCTTCGTTTCCCTTGCATGAAATACCAATTACATCAATATCTTTTCCCAGTGGATGAAGTGACAGCATTGATCTAAATTGTTAAGTCTGTTTTTCCTCTCCACAGACTTGACCTGCTGAGTATTTCCAGCATTTTCTGCTTTTATACTTATACATGGGGCAGGTGTGAAGACATTTATTTTCTTAATCCATCAATTCTCACCTTAATGAAGGTGCCAGATTTCCCAATGCTCGTGATGACAAGGTGAAAATCTAAGTGACAATGAAAGTCACAGCATCATTATCATGTTTAAAGTTTTAACTCAACTCCTTGGAGAGAGAGTTGGCTCCCAGCCTAACTCCCTACCACATTTAAAACCAGAAATAGGTTGGAGATAGGTTTGGATTGGGAATACATTTTTCAAAATTTTAAATCCCCACACAATATCTAGACATGCCTAGTTTTAACATAAAACTTCAGTCCAATGTTCCAGCAAGATCTATTTTAAATGTACTTATACATTTATAGTATATATATATATATAATATACTTACAAATTCATTTAATTTCCACATATGCTTAATCTGATATCTTAGATGCTGGGGTTTTAGAGAAACAGTATTAACATATTTTCGTAAAAGTGGAGATGCAGGGAACTTTACTAAATGTACAAACCAATTTATTACATATAGCATAGAAAAGGTTCTCATCATCAAGTAGTAAAAGCTCATGATTAAACTGTTGTGCAGTTAATGTATATGACAGCACCTGGTTAATATAGTAGCATAATCCAAAATGTTTTCGTAAAAGCTATATATATTGACTACTTACTTTTCTATTATTTTTCTACAATGTCTTTCTTCCTTTATTGAAGATGTTCAACAGTTCTATAAATGTGGCCAGCGCATGTAAGCCTGAATATTGAGTATAGGTAACTTATTTATTTATAAAGGGATCACATCAGAACTAAATTCTGTTCTCAGCTAACATTCAAATGCACATTTTCAACAGGCATCACTTAAAGGAATCAGAAGGATGGAAATGTCCTGATTTTCCCAAGTAAGAGTGCTGAGTGCAATTGAAGCTCCTTTAACAGCTGATGGTGCAATTAACCAGTTCAGCGCAGTCACAAGATTGATCCTGGAACATTTCTCATCAATTGCACTTTGGCTAGCACATTTATTCATTTGAATGTGGGAGAAGAATTATTAGCATTTTGTGTTGAACTTATTATTTAACCAAGCAGATAAACATTCAGTTGCACGGAAAACATAATCTGGCTTAATAAAAAGATTGATTCAGAGATGCTGGTGTTGGACTGGGGTGTATAAAGTTAAAAATCACACAACACCAGGTTATAGTCCAACAGGTTTAATTGGAAGCACACTAGCTTTCGGAGCGACGCTCCTTCATCAGGTGATTGTGGAGGGCTCGATCGTAACACAGAATTTATAGCAAAAATTTGCAGTGTGATGTAACTGAAATTATACATTGAAGAATTGATTGTCTGTTAAGCCTTTCATCTGTTAGAATACAGTGATAGTTTCATTTCTTTCATGTGTAAATCACAAAACCCTTTTTTAAAAGTTGCATTCTCGGGTTAGCTGTTAACAATGGCGATAGCTAGACAATATGTTGAAGGTGTTAGCCCCCTGTGTTCTCTGTCTATGACCTGATGTTTAGATTGATTCTAATCTAAAAAGTGAGATAACAGAGTTTTACATAAATTCATGCAGTTTTTGAGCTCAAAGTTCTACATGAATGTATGCAGTTTTTGAGCAAAGTGCAATGTAACTCTGAAAGTACAAATAAATTCACCACACAAAATATATGTGTGCATGTGGGTCTTTGTCTGTCTGTCTGTGTGTGTCTGTCTGGGGTGGAGGTTGTGAGTGTGAGACCTGTTGGACTATAACCTGGTGTTGTGTGATTTTTAACTTAATAAAAAGATTGTTAGAGTGAAGAATTTGAATTTTAAAAATCTGCACATTAAATGTTAAATCATTACGTGTGATATTAGTTTTGTTATATTAGTGAAAAATTTCGAGAATCTCAATCCTGGAACTCCATAAATGCTATCATTTAATAGTAAGCCACGAATTTAATTTTCTTCCAATTGGACAGTCTGGGCATATTTCAATACAATAATGGTCTTCTGCAACAGTGTCATATATATAAAATGAGATAATGTTTGCTTCAGAATAGTCATGCATTTAACAGGTACGCACCATTGACGGGGTGGGCGGGGGGGGGGTGGTGGTGGTGATTTAGTAGCTCTTGAAAGCAATGTGTGAATTACGATGAGAGATTAACACATACCCCTGGTTTTGGTTGAGGCAGCACACAACTTCATAATGTCTATCCATTTTAAAGGATTATAATGTCCAGTCTAGTGCTATTCAATACATGCATAGATCAGCAAAATGTCCAAGTTCATTAAAGGATGGCACCTCTTAAAGCTAGCCTGCAAAGTCCGCCTACATTTGTTAAAGAGGAATTGTATTCTGCATGGGGCAGATGCTGCGTGTATCTATGGAAGAAAGATTGAGTTGCATTAAGAATAGTGGTGCAATACATGAAAAAGCATCCCCCAAGCTTCTCAGATGTAACACAGCAATCTGAAGCCATCTAAGCTCCAGGTCTTTCCCCAGGCTATTGCCAGTTTCCCCCCACTGAAAGTCAACAGTCTTCCAATGGCCATGCTGTGGTCAGTGAGATAATTAGATTTTTTAGTGAGATTTTCCTACAGTTTTCCAACAAGTCCACACTGATCTTCCGAAGAGTAACCCACCCAGACCCATTTCCCTCTGACTAATGCACCTAACACTATGGGTAAGTTAACATGGCCAATTCACCTAACATGGATTGTGGGAGGGACCACAGCACCCAGAGAAAACCCACGCAGACGCGGGGACAATTTGCAAACTCCACACAGACAGTCACCCAAGGACTGGAATTGAACCTGGGTCCCAGGTGCTGTGAGGCTGCAGTGCTAACCACTGAGCCACCTGCTGCATAGGAGCACAACAAGAGAGAAAACAGCACTAAGGGAATGTACAAAGGTGATTACAACAAATGCTGGAGATCACAGTGGGTCAGATAGCATCCATGGAGAGAGAGCAAGCTAATGTTTTGAGTCAAATGACATTTGTAATCATTTGCTCCATACAAAAGTGATTAGTTGACTTTTGTTTGCCATGATTTGTTTAATAAATTTCATTTGGAATTTTTTTATAGTCACCTGGATACTATAATAGAGTCATAGAGATGTACAGCATGGAAATAGACCTTTCAGTCCAACTCATCCATGCTGAGCAGATATCCTAACCTAATCTAGTCCCATTTGCCAGCAGCTGGCTCATATCACTCTGGACCCTTCCTATTCATGCACTCATCCAAATGCTTTTCAAAAGTTGCAATTGTACCAGCCTCCATAACTTCCTCTGGCAGCTTATTCCATACACACACCACTCTGCGTGAAAAAATTGCCCCTTAGGTCCCTTTTAAATCTTTCCCCTCTCACCCTAAATCTATGCCCTCTGGTTTTGGACACCCCCATTTCAGGGAAAAGACCTTATTTATTTACCCTATCCATGCTGCTCATGATTTTATAAACCTCTATAAGGTCAACCCTAAGCCTCCGACCCTCCAGGGAATACAGCTCCAGCGTTTTTAGACTTTCCCTATAGCTCAACCCCACCAACCCTGGCAACATCCTTGTAAATCTTTTCTGAACCCTTTCAAGTTTCACAACATATTTCCAATAGGAGGGAGACCAGAATTGCACAAAGTATTCCAAAAGTGGTGTAAACAAGTCTTGTACAGTCACAACATGACCTCCCAACTCCTATACTCAGTGCTCTGACCAAGAAAGGAAAGCATACCAAACACCTTTTTATCTTCCTGCGACTCTACTTTCAAGGAGCTATGAACCTACTCTCCAAGGTCTCTTTGTTCAGCAACACTCCCCACGACCTCATGAAGTGTATAAGTCCTGCTCTGATTTGCCTTTTGAAAATGCAGCACCTCACATTTATCTAAATTAAATTCATTGGCCCATCTGATCAAGATCCCATTGTACTCTGAGGTAAGCTTTGCTTACCACTACACCTCTGATTTTGGTGTAATCTGCAAGCTTATTAACTATACCTCCTATGTTCACATCCAAATTATTTATATAAATGACAAAAACAGTGGACCCAGCACTGATTCTTGTGGCGCACCACTGGTCACAGGCGTCCAGTCTGAAAAGCAATCTCCACCACGACCCTCTGTCTTCTAGCTTCAAGACAGTACTAAATCCAAATGGCTAGTTCTTCCTGTATTCCATGTGATCAAACTTTGCTAACCAGTCTACCATGAGGAACCTTGTTGAACGCCTTACTGAAGTCCATACAGATCATGTCCACCACTCTTCCCTCATCAATCCTCTTCATTCCTTCAAAAAACTCAATCAAGTTAGTGAGACATGATTTCTCAGGCACAAAGCCAAGTTGACTATCGCTAATCAGTCCTTGCCTTTCAAAATATTTGTAAATCCTGTCCCTCAGGATTCCTTCCAACAGCTTGCCCATCACCAATGCCAGGTTCACCAGTTCATAGTTCCCTGGCTTTTCCTTACCACCTTTCTTAAATAGTGCACCATGCTAGTCAATCTCCAGTCTTCTGGCACCTCACCTGTGACTATTGATGACACAAATATCTCAGCAAGGGGCCCAGGAATCACTTCCCAGCTTCCCACAGCGTTCTAGGGTACACCTGATCAGGTCCTATTGATTTATCCTCCGTTAGATTTATCCACCTTGGAGAACTGTGACCAGTGGTGTTCCACAGGGATTGTGCTAGGACCATTGTTGTTTGTGATACACATAAATGATTTGGAGGAAGGTGTAGGGGGTCTGATTAGCAAGTTTGCAGATGAAACTAAGATTTGTGGAGTAGCAAATAGTGAAAGGGACTGTCAGAGAATGCAGCAGATTGGAGAGTTGGACAGAAAAATGGCAGATGGAGTTCAATCCGGGCAAATGTTAGGCGGTGCATTTCACAAGATGCAATTCTACAGCGAACTACATGGTAAATGGAAAGGCCCTGGGGAAAATTGATTGCACCCTGAACGTGGCAACACAGGTCGATTGAGTGGTGAAGAAGACATATGTCATGCTTTCCTTCATCAGATGGGGTATTGAGTACAATAGTTGGCAGATCATGTTACAGTTCTATAGGACTTTGCCTTGACTTTGGAATCTGTGTCCAGTTCTGGTTGCCACATTACTAGAAGGATGTGAATGCTTTGGAGAGGGTGCAGAGGAGCTTCATCAGGATGTTGCCTGGCATGGAGGGTGGTAGCTATGAAGAGTGGTTGAGTAGATTAGGATTATTTTCATTTGAAAGACGGAGGTTGTGAGGGTACCTGACTGAGGTCTACAAAATCAAGAGATGTATAGACCGGGTGCATAACAAGAAGCTTTTTCCCAGAGTGGGGCATTCAAATACTAGGGGTCATGAGTTCAACGTGAGAGGGGAAATGTTTAAGGGAAATATGCATGCAAAGTTCTTTATGCAGAGGGTGGTGGGTACCTGGAATGCATAACCAGCAGAGGTGATAGGGGCGGGCATGATAGCATGATTTAAGATGTATCTAGACAGATACACGAATGGGCAGGGAGCAGAGGGATACAGGTCCTTAGAAAATAGGTGACAGGTTTAGATAGAGGATTGTGATTGGTGCAGGCTTGTAGGGCTGAAGGGCCTGTTCCTGTACTGTAATTTCCTTGGTTCTTTAAGCCTTTTAAGACCTCCTGTACCTCCTCCTCTGTAATATGGACATTTTTCAAGATGTCACCATCTATTTTCCCACATTCTATATCTTCCATGTCTTTCTCCACTGTAAACACGGATGCAAAGTATTCATTTAGTATCTCCCTCATCTCCTGCGGTTCCACAAGGACTGCCATACTCATCTTTGAGAGGTCCTATTCTTTCCCAAGTTATCCTTTTGTCCTTAATGCGTTAATGAAATCCCTTTGGATTCTCCTTCATCCTATTCGCCAAAGCTATCTCATGTCCTCTTTTTGCCCACCTGATTTCCCTCTAGAATACTCCTGCTGCCTTTATACTCTAAGGATTCACTCGATCTCTGCTGTCTCGATCTCTACCTGACATATGCTTCCATCTTTTTCTTGACCAAAACCTTAATTTCTCTAGTCATCCAGCATTTCCTATACCTACCAGCCTTTCACCCTAACAGGAACATACCGTCTCTGGACTCACGCTATCTCATTTTTGAGGCTTCCCATTTTCCAGCCGTCCCTTTATCCATGAACATCCACCCCCAGTCAACTTTTGAAAGTTCTTGCCTAATATTGTTAAAATTGGCTTTCCTCCGACTTAGAACTTTAACTTTAGATCTGGTCTATCCTTTTCCAACATTATTTTAAAACTACTAGAATTATGTTCATTGGTCCCAAAGTGCTCCTCCACTAACATCTCAGTCATCTGCCCTGCCTTAATTCCCAAGGGGAAGTCAAGGTTTTCACCTTTTCTGGGAGGTACATCCACATGCTGAATCAGAAAAGTTTCTTGTGCACACTTAACAAATTCCTCTCCGTCTAAACCCTTTACACTATAGCGGTCCCAGTCTATGTTTGGAAAGTTAAAATCCCCCATCATAACCACCCTATTATTCTTATAGATAATTGAGAGATCTTGACAAATTTGCCTCTGACTATACAATCCTAATAAGGTGATCATCCCTTTCTTATTTCTCAGTTCCACCCAAATAACTTCCCTGGATATATTCCCAGGAATTTCCTCCCTAAGGACAGCTGGGAGAAAGTGAGGACAGCAGATGCTGGAGATCAGAGTTAAGAGTGTGGTGCTGGAAAAGCACAGCAGATCAAGCAGCATCCAAGGAGCAGAAGAATCGACGTTTCGGGCATAAGCCCTTCATCAAGGCCCTCTCATTCCTGATTAAGGGCTTATGCCTGAAACGTCAATTCTCCTGCTCCTTGGATGCTGCCTGACCTGCTGTGCTTTTTCAGCACCACACTCTCAACACTAAATACAACTGTAATGCTATCCCTTATCAAAAACACTACTCCCCCTCCTCTCATGCCCTCCCTTTCTATCCTTCCTATATCCTGGAACATTAATCTGCCAGTCCTGTCCATTTCTGAGCCATGTCTCTGTAATTGCTATGATATCCCAATCCCATGTTGCCAGAGTTCATCTGTCTTCCCTGTTAGGCCTCTTACATTGAAATAAACACTGTTTAATTTATCAGTCCTATCTCGTTCCCTGCTTTGTTCCTGCCTGCCCTGACTGTTTGACTTGCTCTTTTTCCCAATTGTACCAGTCTCAAATTGATCTCTTTCCTCACTGTCTCCCTGGGTCCCAAATCGCAACCCCCCCCCCCCCCCACCAACTAGTTTAAATCCTCCTGGGCAGCTCTAGCTAATCTTCTTGCCAGTTTATTAGTCCCCTTCCAATTCAGGTGCAATCCATCCTTTTCATACAGGTCACTTCTACCCCAGAAGAGATTCGTAACAGAGGGAAGGGAGGTTCTAGAACTCTTCGCTAATGGAAATTGCATTTACTAATGTCACAGTCAAGTAAGTCAATCAAGAGTTTTCCATTCAGAAAGATCTTTTGTTGATTAGTTCCTCCCTATCAACTCCTCTTCCTTTTGCTCCTCCACCTTTTCCACTTCCTTCACTCTGTCAAGTATTATAAAGCTCCTTCACACATCACAGACAGTAGAAGTGCTGTTTAAACAGTGGTCTCTTCCATTACATATTGTGTGAAGCATGACCACATGCTTTCTGTCTGCTGCCCACTTGTGTTCACCAAAACTGTTCACCAAAGCCTTGAGGGACGTTATTCATAGAAAGTCACAGTCATCTAATTGCAACTCAGAATTGCAATTCATAGGATATGGATGTCTCTGGCTCAGCCAGCATTTATTGACCATCCCAAATTGTCCTTGTGAAGGTGTGGTCAAAGCAGGTAGCAATGGAATGATGCAGTAAAAGGGCATAATGACTACTGCTGGGATAGCTGTCACTCACCTGTATGATTTAAAGCACACCAACCAGACAGTTAGAGAATAGAATCCCCTTTGCAAAATCTTCAGTCTTGAACTACATATCATCAATAACTTCTCTTATGCAACAGGGAATGACAAACAGAGAGATGTTCTAAATATCGCTTGTTCCAGCCTTGGAGGAATCAGATGGGTAAAGACTGCAGATATCAGTGAGGCTTCCCTAAGTAAAATTAAGATGTCTGATACATTGTGCTGGCTTTTATGGAGGGTAGGTCAGAATTTGGCTGGCAGTTGATATGCCAGAGGGAAGCCAAACCTGCAGCTGTAACATGCTGCAAGAGTGTGAAACAAGGTGAGAACACAACTCACATTATGCTTCTCCCACTTAGTAGGACAACGTCCCACCTTCTAGCGCTGCCAGGCAACTGATTGAATGTTATCTCCAGCAGACACAGCAGAGTCAGAGTTCAATAGAGTGCACTGACAGGACTGGAAGGAGGAAGTTACTGAAGACAGTTAAGTCCTGGTTTCTTGAGTAGGGAGGGAGGAGATGGAATTGAGGAGGGTAGTGTTTTGGAGGACAGGTAGTGAGAAATAAAATGCTTTGGGGGGTAGTTACTTAATGTGGGGATGGGGTAAAGGGTGTCTCTGATTTACAACAAACAGCTTGACAATAAAATGTGTATGTGAATTGTGTTATTGCAAACATTCTAAATTTTAACTGGACAGTACTCATTAAATAAGCATTAAGTTAAAACAAAGAACTGTGGATGCTGGAAATCTGAAACGAGAACAGAAAATGCTGCAGAAACTCAGCAGGTGTGGTAGCATCTGTGGAGAGAAAGCATGTTACTGCCTGAGTCCCTTCATGGGTCACTGTTTTTGTTTCAAATAAGCAGTCTGCCATAAATATAATTTAGTTAAGATATTTTTAATTAAAGTTATGCTTATGTATACATATTCTAGAAATATGGTCCATTTCTGTAGGGACATTAAGTTGTATCTTTTAATACCAAAATATTAGTTGCTTCAAGGCTGTATTAAATGCATAATTTGATAGCATGAGTTTCTTTTTTTTAAATAGAGCAAATTAACCACAGATTGCCACAACAAAATAAATTCTTACCAAATGATTGTTTTTTAAAAAGAATCATAATAGATTATTCAGGCTGCCTTTGGTGCTCAAATTCTAAAATGCTTAATCTTTGAAACTTAAATAAAGAGTATATAAAGATAAATATTGCAATAACTGATTATTTAACTACAGACAAACTACATTATTTAATAGATCTTAATATATTTTTCATTCCAGTTTAAATTTGCATTTCAATTACCTGTATTATTGTGTTTTTCTTTGTAATTACTTTACCACTGTTATCATCTGTTATTGTTCACCCATTGTGAAGAAAGCTGTGTAAATTAATCTTGAGACTGACACCACCAATATTGAAAAAATGCTGACATAGAATTACGGAGTTATTAGAGTCATACAAAACAGAGCAGGCCCTTTGGCCAGCACTGACCTATCTATGCTAATCACACTTTCCAGCACTTGGGTCATAGACTTGAATGTTATGACATTTCAAGTGCTCATTCATGTACTTTTGAAAGGTTGCGAGGTTTCCCGCTTCTACTGCTCTCCCAAGCAGTTCATTCCAGATTTCCGTAGTTTTTCTCAATCCTCTCTAACCTTCCTGCCTTCAATTTAAAATTATGTCCCCTTGTTACTGACCTTTCAACTAAAGGGAAGGATTGTCTCCTGCCCACCTCAATCAGGTCCCCCCTTCTCTACTCTAAAGAAAACAACCCTTGCCTATCTAGCCTCTCTGCATAACTGAAATGCTCCAACCCAGGCAACAACCTACTGAATCCCCTCAGTATCCTCTCCAGTGCAATGATATCCTTCCTATAATGTGGAAACCAGAACTGCACACGCTACTCCAGTTGTGGCCTAACTAAAGTTTTGCACAGCTCCAACATAACCTCCCTGCTTTGATAATCTATGCCACAACTGATAAAAGCAAGTGACCTTCTTAACTATCCTATTAACCTGTCCTGCCACCTTCAGGGATCTTGGACAAGCATTCCAAGATCCCTCTGTTCTTCTGAGCTTCCTAGTATCATGCCATTCACTGAATATACTCCCTTATCTTGTTTCTGGGTCCATAGTGGATCACTTGATAATTTCCAGGGCCAAATTCCATCCGCCACTGATTTGCCCAACAAAATTCAAATTTTACTACCTGCTGTGATGGAATTTAAACGTGGATCCTGAGAACATTACGTTAGGTATGGGGATAACTAGTCCAGCAATAATACCAATACACCATCACCCACCCACTGTGCGGATCTCTTGCCAAAAAGTAATGTGATTTCATTTTCTTTCTTAATTAATTACAAGATTAGTTTTGCCATGCTGAGTTTCATTCTACTTACTTATTTTCTGTATATCTCTAAATATACTAGACAGCAATACTTAGGATCAGGAGTAAGGCATTCAGCCCATTGAGCCTGCTCTGCCATTCATTTAAATTATTGTTGATTATCTATCTCAAAGCCACTTTCTCACACTATACTCATATCTCTGGTGACATTAATGTCCAGAAATCTACTGAGTTCTGCCTTGACTATGCTCTTGAATATTGACCCTCTGCAATCTCTTTAAGGTACCACTCGCTGAGTGAAGTAAATCCTATTTCATCTCAGTCTGAAATGGCAAACCCCTGATTCAGAAACTATCATCAGCCAGGGTAAACATCCCAATGATAGCCACCTTGTCATTGCCCTGTAAGAATTTTTAAGTTTCAATACAATTGCCTCTCATTCTTTGAAATTCAGTTCCCTCAAATCTCTCTTCATAAATTGACTCCACCACTGCAGAAAGTAATCTGGTAAATTGATCTCTGTTGCACTCCCTCCTGTGGTTAGTATAAATTTCCTCAGATAAGGGGACCAAAAAAGCACACAAAAATACAGTTTCACCAAAGCTGTATGCAATTGAAGCAAGACCTCTTTACGTCTGTGGTGAAATCTCCGCAAGATAAAGGCTAACATGCCATTTTCCTTTCTAACTGATTGCTGAACCTGCAGGTTTAGAATTTTTATAAGTATAGATTGATATGTATATTTTATTGTCAGGCTGTTTGTCTGACATCCAGTATTAAATGAGCAGAAATTTCCTCCAATTAAATATTGGGAAAACTGAAGCTATTTTCTTCAGTTCTTGCCTTGAACTCCATTTTCTCACTGACCTTCTCTGCTCCTCGTTGTTTCTTTAAAACCTGCTAAAATCCCTTTCCTCTTTTGGTGCTCTCCTCTAATCTCTTTGTGGTCAGTGTCAACCAAGAATACTCCCTTTGGACATCAATACTTTCCAGCCTCTGAACATTTAATACTCTTGCATTAGTCTTTTTTTCTTATTGGTAGCTTCACAGTTGGTCATATTATATGCCATTTTCTTGTCTACATATTAGGCCTATCCCATTAAGCTTCTAAATAAATGCTTCTTTGCATTCTCCTTGCAACTTATATTCCCACCTAGTTTTGTGTCATCAGCAAATTTGGAAATATTATATTGAGTCAATGCATAAAAATATTTTCTACAGGTTATGAATAGGTGTGAGGAGAAAGTGAGGTCTGCAGATGCTGGAGATCAGAGATGGAAATGTGTTGCTGGAAAAGCGCAGCAGGTCAGGCAGCATCTAGGGAACAGGAGAATCGACGTTTCGGGCATTAGCCCTTCTTCAGGAAAGAAGGGCTAATGCCCGAAACGTCGATTCTCCTGTTCCCTAGATGCTGCCTGACCTGCTGCTCTTTTCCAGCAACACATTTCCATCTATGAATAGGTGTGATCCTGACGGTGATCCTTGAAGTACCACACTAATCTTGTTTATCAACCTCTTAGATTAAATTAAATTCCCTGCAGAGTGGAAACAGGCCCTTTGGCCCAACTAGTCCACACCGACCCTCCGAAGATTAAACCACCCAGACCCATTTTACTTTGACTAATGCACCTAACACTATGGGCAATTTAGCATGGCCAATTCACCTAACCTGCACATCTTTGGACTGTGGGAGGAAACTGGAGCACCCGGAAAAAACCCACACAGACAGTTACCTGAGGCTGGATTTGAACCTGGGACCCTGGTGCTGTGAGGCAGCAGTGCTAATCACTGAGCCACCGTACTGCCCAGAGCAAAAGTCTCTCTTCACTACCCATTCTACCTTGTTTGGGAACTTATCAAACTCCTTCCAAAAATCCAAATACAGCACATCCACTGGATTTCATTTATCTGGAACATCATCAAAAACTCTAAACAGTTTGTAAAACATAATTTTCCTTTATAAATCTATGCTTACTGCCCAACCATATCATTATTTTGTAAGTATCTGGTTATCACATCCTTCATAATAGATTCTAATATCTTCCCTACTACAGATGTCAAATGTCCTGCCTTCATATCAAATAATGTATTACTAATTAGACAAAATTTATATTTCATTATTTCCTTATATAATGATTGCACTGCATAGGAGGAAGAAGTACTATTTTATATAGAGCTGAAAATACAATTGTTTTTTGAACATGATGGAATTGGTAATTAAAGTATTGAATCATAGAATGTTTATCATGTCTGTGCTGTATATGCAAGAACAGCACTGTTAATCACACTATCCTACCCTTTACTCATAACTCAGCAATTTTTCTTGCATTTTGCTGAATAATGAAACATGCTATTGAAGCTCTTCTCACTCATCAGGACCGACATAAGAATACCAAATTTCACAGAGAGCAACAATTTATACTGCATGAGAAGAAGACTTCTGATTGTTTGGCAAATGAACTCCAATTGCTCAAGGCATTGCCATGGAGAATGCACCAGGGAACAGTTATTTCCTCAAGCTTTTGTTTACATATAAAAAGGTGCAATGCCTTTCTTTTTCTAAAAGACATGGCCTTGTATATGAATATATCTAGCTTCCAGGAAGCATTTTTTCTTCTCTATGGGTAATTATCCAACTTCATTTTGAAAGCCAAATTTGAATCGTCCAATCCCCTTGCTAAGGCAGTTCATTTCAAATCCTACTCTCTGCTCCATAAAATAATATTTACTCAGATCACCATTGCCTCTTTTGCCAAATTACCTTCAATTGCTTCTGTGTTATTCTCAACCCTGCCCCAGAAAGGAACAGTTTCTTCCGATCTACTCTGAACAGGCCCCTCATGATTTTCAACATTCTTTCTCTTCTAGAAGCTTTTCCAATCTGTTCTCTTGGTGAAGCCTCTTATTCATGGAATTATTCTCCTAATTCCTTTCTGCAACCTCTCTAAAGGCTTTAAATGTCTCCACAATTACTGAATTATAGACAAAATGGTCCAGTTGAGGCCAAACTATTGTTCTATAAGATAAATTATAACTTCCTGAATGTTTTCTTTATGACACCATTTATAAAGCTCAGGATTTCATTTTCCTTTTATAAACACTTGACCTGCAACAAATTGTGTATAAATATGCCAGGTTTCTCTGTTCATGCACGAGCTGAAAAATTTGTTGCTAGAAAAGCGCAGCAGGTCAGGCAGCATCAAAGGAGCAGGAGAATCGACGTTTCGGGTATAAGCCCTTCTTCAGGAATGAGGAGGGTGTGCCAAGCAGGCTAAGATAAAAGGTAGGGAGGAGGGACTTGGGGGAGGGGCGTTGGGAATGCGATAGGTGGAAGGAGGTTAAGGTGAGGGTGATAGGCCGGAGAGGGGGTGGGGGAGGAGAGATCAGGAAGAAGATTGCAGGTCAAGAAGGCGGTGCTGAGTCCGAGGGTTGGGACTGAAATAAGGTTGGGGGGAGGGGAAATGAGAAAGCTGGAGAAATCTGTATTCATCCCTTGTGGTTGGAGAGTTGCCATGGTCTGGCGATGGAGGAGGCCAAGGACCTGCATGTCCTTGGCAGAGTGGGAGGGGGAGTTAAAGTGTTCAGCCACGGGGCGGTTGGGTTGGTTTGTGCGGGTGTCCCTCATGCACCCTTTTAAAAATTGTACTTTTGGATTATATTACTTGCCCTCATTCTTCCCGGCTAGAATGTACTGATGGAATAGTGACAAAAAAAAATGTCATTAGGCAGCAGTCTTATCTCAGAATCAGAAAGTTGTGGGTTGAAGCCAATTCTAGGATCTGAGCATAAAAATTATTTCAGACACACAACGCTACGCTATGGAGCTGTTGAAACACTGTCAGCTTTCAAGGATATGTTAAACTGAGGACCTGTCTATTCTTTACGGTGGATGGAAAAAGCCAAGGCACTTATTTCTTTTTCTCGGAACAGATCTGAATTTACCATGCTGCAGACAAACACACCTGACATAAATAGTCCCTTTAAGATGTGAGCACTTATGGCTAGACAGCAAAAGGAAATGAGAGAGCACATTGATTCACTGCATGCTAGTCAATATCTAGCCCTCGATCAATATTACAAAAAAAAGATTCTCTGGTGATTGTCACATTGCTCTCTGTTGGAGCTCCTTGGGCACAAGTTGCTTACCACAATTCCAACCCAGTGAATATATTTCAAAGCACTTTATTGGCCTAAAGTACTCTTGAAAAACACTATATAAATGTAAGCTTTTTTTTCAAAAATCCTGTTGTACAACTGAAAATCATTCTTTCCTATGAAAGCAATCAAATAAGCATGCCTTAACAAGAATAACACTCCATAGAATTTGTCTCCAGTGCCATCTGGAAGACTTCATGGAGACAGACAATTTTTGAAAGAAAAGAAAACCTCTGGACAAAATTTCATTTTGTAATACTTTATCAAACAAGCTAAAAATCAACATTATTCAAATATTAATTAACAGGTGATCGATATTTCAAAATTAAAAGTTAAGTTCAAATAGTCGACTCAATAAATATATGTTGCAAGTAGTTACAAACATTTGCATTTCATCCTGCATGAGTATAACACCATATGCAATCTTGAACAAAAGCAAAAGTTGCTCGAAAAGCTCAGCAGATCTGGCAGCATTTGTGAAGAAAAATAAGCAAAGTCTGAGTCTCTAATCGTTAAAGAAGGTTAAATTTTGTCATATTTAGCTTTTGAATGAGTGTTTGAAATTCCTTTTATACACAGTCAATGCTTTATCTGAAAAGGAAGGGCTCAAACCCAACTACTAGTACTAGCCTTGAAAAGACAGATGCCATATGTATTCTAGCTTGAGGAGATATTCTTGTAAAACTGAAGTTATACCCATTAATTTCATAGGGTACCATAGGGAGATGTGGATTCTTACACTGTCTAGGGAAGGAAGGGTATAAATGTAGAGATATTAGAGTAGATATTGCAGAATTTGATAACTTGTTTCTGTTTGTATAAGTTCATTTGTAGAATATAGATATTGCTTGCTAGGACAGCATTTATTGTCCATCCTTGGTACACCTTTGGGGTGGGATGGGGGGAAATGTTAGGAGCTGGGTTTCAGAACTTGTCATGGACAATAACAAAAAAAAATTGATCGTGGGATTAAACTTCTGAATTTGTTCTCCCTTCAGGGAGCATTAGCTACTGGGACCAAATGTTTAAGGACATGTTATGCAATTTTACAGCAATTGATTTTCTGATCACTGTACTTAAATTATTCACAGTTCACTTGCAAATGACCAAACTATGCACACAGTTAGCACAGGTCTCCACAAACAGTCCCAAGCCATAAAATTACCCCATCTTTCGTCACTGGACCTGAAACGTTAAGTCTGATTTTTCTTCACAAATACTGCCAGATCTGCTGAGCTTTTTGAGCAACTTCTGCTTTTGTTCAAGATTGCATATGGTGTTATACTCATGCAGGATGAAATGCAAATGTATATAACTACTTGCAACATATATTTATTGAGTCTACTATTTGAAGTGGAACTTAACTTTTAATTTTGAAATACCGATCACCTGTTAATTAATATTTGAATAATGTTGATTTTTAGCTTGTTTGATAAAGTATTACAAAATGAAATATTGTCCAGAGCTTTTCTTTCAAAAATTGTTTGTCTCCATGAGGTTTACAACACTGTCCCCAGATATCCTGTTAAGTTCATAACGGGTCTTCTCTGTGAACGGCTGCAACATGAGAGGAGCTGTTGAAATAACCTTGCACAATGACTCTGATACATAGCCACAGTTCACTTGAGTTGGTGAAGGGGCATATAGTGAGTCCAATGAAAGAAACATCAATTCTGCAAACTGCTCTTTTTGAAAAGGTGTTGAGGTTCCTCAGTACTTATGTGGCTACATCCATCTAATACTTCATCACATTCCTCAATGGAATTTGTGGGTGGTAGAGATACTTAGAGAGAACGAAAGTACGGTTCTTGAAAATAATAATATAAAATAGCTAACGTATGAAATATCTGATATAATATGAATCATGATGTTCATCTTAGTTAGAAATCCAAATAAGCACTTGCAGATAGGTTGCTGAAGCAATACCATCAGAACACTCAGATATTAAGGGAGAGCATTACTTGTCTGTCATTAATATCAGTTTAAATAAGATTTTGTAACAGAATAGATTGCACAATAATATGTGATGCTTAAAACTAGAGGAAGCAACATAATTAGAAATGTAGAGATTACTGCTTGGTACAAATGACAGATAAATCATAAAGGTTCCAGCAGTTTTTATTTGTTAGTTTGCTGTCAAAATCATTGTGCATAAACAGAGTCACTGACAAAAAAAATGCTTTAAGGGCAAAAAATGTTTAGACAATAAAATAAAAAATACAAAATTGCTTTGGAACTAATAAAATACTTTAAAACTATGCTTTGCCTTAATATCAAGTCTGAACTTTGTTTAATTGTCAAGTAATATGATACCAAAATGTCTACTGGGTCACTTGCCTCCTTGGTCCCCATTAACTTTTTTTGATCTTGTCTAACTTAGGTTCATCCAATGCTACTTTTGTTCGTCTGGGCAAAGGAGGGGTTATCGGCTGAACTGAGTCTATAGCAGATAGTGACAGAACAAACAAGAATAAAAGAAACTAATTGATTGTCTTCATCAATCTATCTTTTGCAGTTGCATCTTTTCACAATGTTTCCAAGACCAATGCATGGCCCATATGAAGACAAAGTCTTGTATTCACATTGAATATACCCTCTGTGGATGCCCATTTGGACAGAAATTGATTATACAACCAGAGAGATATATGGAAGAGTATATAGCAGGCTAGGAGGTTAATGTATGGTGATTTTGACTGAAGCTGAAAGGGTTAAAACACTTGCAGATAGGTTGCTGAAGCAATACCATCAGCTGAAAGGGTGTAAACTTTGGAAGTTTTCTACAGTGACAACTGGCACAAAATAACTGTTCAATGTTTTTGCCACTTCTTTGTTTTGTATTATTAACTCACCAGACTCATTCTTTCGAAGACAAACACTCATTTTAGTTACTTTTTTTTAGTATCTGTAGAAACTTTTACTAATTTTTTCTATTTCCAACAAGCCTTCTCTCACACTTTTAAATTCTCAATTTTTTTTATTCTCCATTGCTGGTTCTCAACCCACTGACCTACCATTACCCTTTACAGATTAATACAGAATTGCTTTCAATTTGATACAATCTTTATATTTCTTACTTAGCTACAGATGATGCATCTACCTCCTAGATTTTCTCTCTCTCACTGGAACAAAACTGTGCTGAGAGTTATTAAATGTCTCCTTAAGTCCTTAAACTTTTTCCCCGGGTACAACAGAGTGTTACAAGGGGACATAAATTTAAGGTGAAGGGTGGAAGGTATAGGGGAGATGTCAGGGGTGGGTTCTTTACCCAGAGAGTGGTGGGGGCATGGAATGCGCTGCCCGTGGGTGTGGTAGAGTCGGAATCATTGGCGACCTTTAAGCGGCATTTGGATAGGTACATGGATGGGTACTTAATCTAGGTTAGAAGTTCGGCACAACATCGTGGGCCGAAGGGCCTGTTCTGTGCTGTATTGTTCTATTGTTCTATGTTCTAAGTCACTGAACCTTACTTTTTAAACCTGGTTTCCCAGTTCATTTCAGCAAAACAGTTTGAGTGGGAGGTCTAAAATGAGATGAACATCTGGAGTTTGGTGCAGAGCTCATGCATCCATTACAGGAAATTCTTCAATGACCTCCTAAGATCCAGCAGGTGAATGGCATGCAAATTTCAGATTGTAACCATCTGTCACTTCTGTAGTCTCCAATACACATAGCCTTTTAAGCATTTATTAGTAACCACATATAAATGTCAGTCCTGGCAGCATCTACATCTCAACAGACAACTAAGACACTTTCTCCTTGTTTACTGACCTCACCCTCCTTCTCTTCCACAATGATCCCCTTCAAATTTTGTGCCTACATCTCAAGCAAAGACTGACCTCATAAGAGTCCCTAATGTCTATATTTTGTTACTGAAGAAGAGAGCATACAGTTCCTCAGAGAGGTGGAAAAGCAGAGCATCTCTGATAATCCTGATGCAAATGAAGGAATAAAGAATAAGTATGTCACAGCAGTTCACTGGAAACTTTGCATAAATCTGTAGGATCTTCTCACATACGAGCTGCACGTTGAACTAGTGGAAATATTTAGTACGAAGAAATATACTTGACTTGAACATCGATCACCTTATGAATGTAGTCAATTACCTCTGTATCTGAGGGAATCCTGCCATCAAGACTAAGCTCTTAGACCACTGCATTTAATTAGTTGAATTAGTGTCAAACCAGATGTACCCGATGCAATTCAAATTATTCAGCACCTCACGCTATATTTGTGAACTGCAGTTTGCGAACTCCAACAAATGTCTGTGGTTTTGTCCTTGAATGATCCAGATGCATAAATGTTAAAGCTACAGTCACCTTGACTTTTAAAAGCAATGGTGACCTCCTGTTTCCAATGAGGTCACTCTCCATTAGGGTGCGTAGGTCACCAACTGCCTGACTGGACAGCTGAAGCTTTCAGGAGTGCTAGCTGATCTTGCTACTGTGGAGGTTGAGCTGCCAAGAACTGCAGGTCTTCCACAGTGGACTACCCCAATTCAGAGTGCATGCAACACAAACAATGCAAAATTCTCTCAGTTCGGCATGATTTGTCAGACTAGGGTATATGCTCAAACCTTTCTGATTCACTACAAGAGTATTATGAACCTTTTGACATTGAGTAAAAACTTGTATAAAGACTTCAATCAAAGAACCTGCATGTGCTTTATGATATTTGGATTTATTTCATTGACAGATGTAAGGGAATACAGAAAATTAACTTTGTTATATCACAGCCTGTATTGAACTGGATTCTCTTACATCTATCTCTAGATCTCTCATAATACCTGAGATTAAAACTGAACCTTTTTCTAATTTGTGTTCTTTGCAAAGCCATAATTGATAGTAAAAGCTTTCAGAAATGCTGTACCATTCAAGGAAAGGCATACATAATACAATTATAATGTCTGTAATCAATTCCATTAGTTTTCTGAAACATTTTAATTAAGTGAAATCCTTTCACTCAAATCATGGACCAAGTGCTGGCAAATGGGACTAGATTGATTAAGGATATGAGGTCGGCATGGTCGAGCTGGACCGAAGGATTTGTTTCCATGCTGCACATCTCTATGACTCTTGACTCTATTCAGATCATGCTTTGTTGAAATTAGTATGTTTTGAATCTTATGTAAATCATGTATTCTAGGCTCTATTGCTTTGTTTAATTATTTTTCACCTGCCAATATTCTCCCTTTTTTGCTGAAACAGCAAATGATTTTGAATAATGCTTCCTCAGACTTGTGTCTTCCAAGTATATCTCCAATGTTCCTACTTTCCATAACTTTGAAGAGATCCAAAAACACTGTTCCCTCTGTATTTGCTGACACAAATTCACATTCACTCCTGTGTCTGCTGATCTATATTGTCTACCAGTTATCAATGTCTCAATTTTAAAATTCTCACCTTTGTTTTCAAATCCCTCAATGACCTTAGCCCTGTCTCCAGCTCTACAAGCCTTTGGGATGGATGTAAGTTTGCTTGCTGAACTGGAAGGTTCATTTTCAGACATTTTGTCACCATACTAGGTAACATCATCAGTGAGCTTTTGGTGATGCACTGGTGATATGGCCCATTTTTTATTTATGTGTTTAGGTTTCCTTGGGTTGGTGTTGTCATTTCTCATGGTGATGTCATTTCCTGTTCTTTTTCTCAGGGGATGGTAAATGTGATCCAAGTCAATGTGTTTGTTGATAGAGCTCTGGTTGGAATGGCATGCTTCTAGGAATTCTCCCGCCTGTCTCTGTTTGGCTTGTCCTAGGATGGATGTTGTCTCTGTTTGGCTTGTCCTAGGATGGATGTGTTGTCCCAGTCAAAATGGTGTTAATTTTCTGCCTGTTTGTCACCTATACAGTGTATTCAAAATGAACGGGTACCCAATGAACACATTCCACTAATTTCTCAGCAACAAACCCAAACAAGCAGACAAAATGCGTTCAGAAACCCTAGCCACTCTACCCTACATCAAAGACATCTTGGAAATGACTGCCAGACTGTTCAGACCCCTTGGTATCATGATTGTCTATAAACCCACCAACACACTAAAACAGCAGCTAATGAACTTGAAAGACCCTATAAAGACAACAAAGCAAAACAAATGTTATTTACAAAATATCTTGTGAAAACTGTAACAAACACTACATTGGACAAACAGGCAGGAAACTAGCCACCAGGATATATGAACATCAACTAGCCACAAAAAGACATGACCCTCTCTCACTAGTATCTTTACAAACAGAGGAGGAAGGACACCACTTTAACTGGGACAACACATCCATCCTAGTACAAGCCAAACAGAGACACGGGCGAGAATTCCTAGAAGCATGGAATTCCAACTGGAACTCTATCAACAAACACATTCACTTGGATCCCATTTACCACCCCCTGAGAAAAAGAACAGGAAATGACATCACCAACCCAAGGAAACCTAAACACATAAATAAAAAGCGGGCCATACCACCAGTGCTTCACTGGAGGCTCACTGATGATGTTACCTAGTATGGTGACAAAATGTCTGAAAACGAACCTCCCAGCTCAGTGAGCAAACTTACATCCAGAACCTCAACTTGAGCTACAAATCTTATCAAAACTCACTAAGCCTTTGGGATGTTTGCACTTGTCCACTTCTGGCCCCTTGAACATTTCTGGTTTTAATGCTTCACTGTGGATGGCTGTGAAATGCCTTTCCTAAAGTTCTTCACCATCCTGCCTCTTTTTTTCTTATTTAGAATGGCCCTTAAACTCTACTTTCTCAGCCAAGATTTTGTTAATCTTCTGCTTTTGTGTCTCTTTATACAGAGCAGTGTCAAAATTTGATTGATAACACGTCTATGAAATGCCTTGGGTTATTTTATGAGGTTAAAAACCCTCCTTAAATACAGTGCTTGTACTTTTTGTTGTTGCAAAAGTGTGAGAAATTGAAACACGGCAGAAATACTTTGGCATTTTTTTAAAAAATTGGTAACAGCTCATCCTTTGGGCCATCCTATGTTTGGACAAACTGAACTCCAAACTTAATAATGAATACATGATCACTTGAGAGCCTGTTCACCTAGTTTTCTAAATGAAGAGACTGAAACAACAATAACAGGAAGACTTTCATGTATGTAGCAAAAGGGCATTATTCCCTTCATGAGTGGTGTAAAAATAAAGGAAAGCTAATGATGTCCACCATTGTTTATGTAATGCCACATGACTAGTAGATCAATTTGCAATGAGGAACAAATGTGTGAGAAGCACGAGACCCTTGAGGAAAAATTTATACAGAAGAAAGGCCTTTGACCACAAGTCTATCAGGTCAGCACATAATGTCCTCAAGACCCTACAAGAAAGGATGAGAACCATCCTGTTGAACAGTTCCCTGAGAAAACAGTTGAAGCCAATTGGGAGAATGCTTCACCACCAGAACTTTCCAATAAGGACCAAAATGTAGCTTGGTTGGTGGTGAAAAGAGCATTACTCATCAGTTCTTTCATACATACTCTGGCTCTCTGCTTTTGAGAAGGTTGCAGTGTTGAGGAGACTGTTGCACACCTCATTCTGGAATGTGCTTTTGCAAAAGATTCTGGAGAGACATGCAGTGCTTTTTGTCAAGGTTTGTCCTGAGCAGTTCTGTGATCAGGACTCTGTGCTCTTATAGGCTGTTCCTAATATGTACAATGAGACAAATATCAACTGCGCCTTGAGAGCAATCACCTCTGTGAATGATGCACTTTGAACTGCCTGAGACTTATATACTTTTGAGTGCAAAGAGCTGTCCGCAATCAAGTATTGCAGACTGTAGCAATTCATAGTCCAGGACTAAGTGCTAAGGAACACACCAAAGTCTGGGGCAGTTGCTAGCATGATGCAATGGGGAAAGGCCACTGTCTTAGGCTTTTTCTGCTGTGATATTCTAAGGGTCTGTTAACCTATCCAGGTATATGGAGCTTGTACTGGAATGTGAATAGACACATATTTAGCAAATGCTTCAATTTTGCATTTAGATCAAAGTACCTAAACGTTCAGTGCACAAATGAGAAATGTGATACATTTTATTGTATTTTCTGTAAATTCTAACTTAAATTGTTTTGTAATCTACTTGCAGATAAATTAAAATGAAAGTCAATTTTTGCAACAATAAATAAGCCATTGAAAAGGTTATGTCTGTCCACCATTGGCCAAATGACAATGACATTCTACCTCACCACTGAATATCAACGAATTGCACTAAAAATCATGGATTTGTGTTATTTGTGCAATAAATAAACATTTTCGAACAAGCTATAATTACTCTGAGTGATAAATTCTCTGTCATTGGAAACTAATTGTTACAAATGTGGAATCTTATTCCTTCAGGATTGAATAGTTGGTGAAGATTGTAAAATGTAATTTTTCAAAAAGTTTTTCCTTCCTTTCTCGTCGTCTTTTTATTTCTTCCTAAAGCTGATTTTAAGTTACACTTTCCTCGCAATTCTCGCACCCATTTCTAATCCGCCAATCTGATTAATTCGGGGTCTTCCAGTTGCTTGCTCGGTCCACTCAGGATCAATACGTTCAATTTTCCTCACTGCTTGCACCTCCAACAACTTGCCACGCAAAATAGTTCAAGTCTCAACGTGCGGGGTAAATAAATCTAGTTAATGGCTACGCCATTGCATTTCCAGTTACAACACAATGTTTTTTGTATTTATTTTTCATTAAGTCTGAACAAATTTCACCAGAAATTTCACATTCAGTTACGACGTGTCTAAATATGCTAGACAATAATGTTCTTCAGATATGAAACAAAGTTTGATCCAGAAAGCAAAACATCTGAAAATTCGTCAGTGTCTGTGAAGCGATTGGGCAAGATGCAAACCCAGAATTCATTCCTCTGTCCACAGCCATTAACTGGCTTGATGGGCGTACTTAGCATTTTGCATTTCAGTTAGGTACCACTCCTGGTATGGGATGCAAAGAACTTGGGCCAGTTCTGAGGTAATGTTTAAATAATGACTGTTTCATCCACCCAGTATCTACTTGCATTTGTGTCTCTCAGTGTTCTTGTACGATTATGCCTAACGACTATTAATGTTCATAAATTGATACATAGCGGTCGAAACTCTGTTACTTACCTGCTGCTTCACTTGGTGGCGCTGATTTTCTGGGCAAAAAAAACCGAGATCCCAATTTTAATTCATTAATTGAGTTCTTTTTTCGAAATTGGTGTATACTGAGATGCTTGTTTGATGTTTAGTTTAACGGTCCAACCTGAAGATTTCAATATTGCATCTACTTCAACGATTTTTAAACCACTAAATTAAACAAATAAATGTGGAATTAAATATTAGGTTTGTAACATGTTTCCGTAACCTTCCACGTGCATCAAAATAAGGTTATTTCTAGTGCCTTTCACAATTAAAAATAAATTACGTTTAAAAGAAAAACAGATTTTGTAACACTGCCGTTATGACAATGCCATTTTGATTTCTACCTGTGTTGTACATAGTTCCCGAACCTTGTGTTAAATGATCAGCTGTCCGTTTTCCCAATCTCATTTATTTTAAAAGTTGCATTGCGTTTGAATAAAAGTGAAACACCATTCTGCGGCAAAATCAATATGGAAAATCTTATACGAGGCATCTTATATAGTTTATCCATCTTTACTATCATTTCCTTAATCGTATTTACACGAAAATAACAAAAAAAAAACAGAATGGCTGGATTAAATGTATTAATTAATCCACTAAACGAATGAAAAGACTTACATGATATCGGAGTATCCATGTGTTTTCCTGTCTTCTGCGATTGGGTTGGAATATTGTGAACTCAAATCCCCATTCTTCTCTTTCCAGTTCCGCCGGTTTTCCTCTTCATAAAAGGAGACTGTTATCTGAGCCTGACACCTTCTATCTTCCTCTGACATTCGGGCTGAGTTCTTCACACCAATGTATATATAGAAAGTAGAATTAATCACGTTTCAGTGGCCAGCAGCGTTGATTTTCCTCTGCGGCAGCGGGATTTCTCCTTGTGCTGGTGGGACTGGCGCAGATTCACGAGGGAACAGTGATACTGGCCAGGCTGCTCCAGTACTCCCAGCTTCCCCCCACCCCTTCCTCCGTGAAAGCGGAGTGAGAGAGAGAGAGAGAAATAGAGATGGGGTGATACTGATCACCAGCAAAGCGAGCCGGTTTGACACCAATTCAACATTAGCCCAAAGCAGTTAACCCACACAGTGGACAACGCAAATGAAATCGTATGGGTCAAAAAAAAACACACAGCAAGGTTACCACCAAAGTGCAGTAAACTCGGGATTGCGAGAATTGTTCATCTCGGAGCAGTGCAAAGCGAACCCGCGGCATCGAAGAAAACTCTCATTTTCCCGACAAGCGGTCATTCACCGTCCGGGAGACAGGCAGATAAGGGCACTAAGGTCAGTGGGTGATCAGTCATTTGGAGAGGGCTCAGAGAAGTTTGGGATCCACCACTAGAAGTGGTTATTGGCTGTGCTAACATGCCTCGTAATTAAACATCAAGCCGGGAGAGCAGATAGATTAGTAATGGTTCGGGGCAGAGAATACGGGAAGATTACAGTGAAAGGAATCACCAAACACAATTAATTATTGAAGGGTCTATGTGCCCGTGAAGGGGAAAAGTACGGAATATAGGAACATTTATCATGATGAAAAGAGAGGCAGATCATTCGCGTTTTCATACGACGAGATTTGGCTGCAACAGAGTGAGGCTTGTATGGACAATAATGTATAAGTAATTCCGAAATCACAGATAGTACATGTCAAGTTAACCTCAGGCACAACGAAGACTAAACAATTAGAACAAAGATGACACAATTCACAAACGAGAGATAGTTCATACGTTTCCTTATGGAACAACAGGACCAAAACAATTGCAAATGTCTTAAATTTCACAAAGGAACATTTAACTTTAGTAAATCCCTTAAGCCAGTCGTTCTGGTCATTGGCTTCGAGAAGACATAGCTTTCAAAAGATTGGATTTTGAGACTGGTTCATATATTTTCAAATTGAAAATCAGAACCTCAATTTTTGTTTCCTGCACTTTTTAAACTTGGGCTTCTATCTTGAATTTAGTTTTCTTTAAATATGTTATTACAATCTAGCATGGCTCACTGCTCACATATAGCTTGGAATCAATGCAGAGCGCATTGTTTGCTTGTTGGTCACTACAAAGTTTTGCTGGGGCTCTGATCATAGCTTCAATTTTAGACTTTCATTTAAATAATTGCTAAATATAAAAAAAAGCAGAAGCATAAAAAGCCACCAAATATATTCTTTGAATCATTTCTTCTTTCCTGAGTAATAGAAGATCTGTCAAAAATAAAGTTTTAAATGTTATAAAAGCAATGCAGAACTTATATATTTTCAATAAAACGAAAGAGAAACATACATACAAAATTGTCTTTAGAGTGACTTTCATAGTCTAACGTGAAATCTTACTTTAAAAGCCTGGAATAATATTATGTCTTGACCTTATGTTTGCTTTGGTTGCAAGGTAGCATTAGTCTTCCCTTTTTGAGTCCTGAGATTGTAGGTTTACCAGAAACTTGAGCACATTCTCTTGGCTGACATATGACCACAATGTTGAAAGAGTTCTCCACTGTAAAAGTTCTGACCTTCTCACGATGTGTCTGATTCTATTTGCCCTCCTCAGTTGGACACCTAAAATCCCACAGGATTGCTCCTTTGATTCTTCTCCTCCTTCAAGCATGTCACTTGGCACCACTATTAAAGTATCTTCTTGAAAATCATGCTCTCTTTCACTAATCTAATCACCATCTCAAGTTTCCCATAAGATATCCAAGAAGGTTGTCAATATCCATTAGCGCCAAAACTTTATTAGATAACTCCTGGAGCTTTTGCACTGAACTACCCCTTGATGACTGCAATTTTAATTTCAACTTTTCACACACTTTTCTGAATTTATTGATGTTCTGATTTTCTCCATGTAAATTTGTCAAATTTACAACTACTCAGTCAATTTAACTGTCTCCTGCACCTGGTCCAGCTATGAGGAGATGACCTCATACCTTCATTATCCCATAATGACACCAGCGCAAAGCAATTTTAAGCAAAATATCTTAAGCAGATCAAGCTAACACTGAATTTTGTACTTAAAATAAACTATAGACTGGGCTGAGTACTTTACAGCTTGTTGGGAAGAAGTACACGATGGAACACCTCTCCTGTCCTGTCCAGTGCTAAGAGACCCAAATTATCCCCAGATTGTGGGACGTTTTCCCCATTTCTATCTGATTCAGAAACACATTTTAAACAATAACAATTCTTGTAACTCCTTCAAACTCCCACCGCGGACAGTTACACATGCCTCTGATACTAGGAGCCCCTGGGTCATCCTCCACAGTACCACCATATCTTGGAGCTATGCAACAATGCTATCAATATTTAGCTAACTGCTGCTAAACTCCTCCACTATTGGTCACATTTTTAACTTCCAAGTATCAATGATCTAATCTGCTAGATATGTCTCATTGAGAATAAGAGACATCAATACATAATCTCACAATTCAAAGTATATTTCTAGAACTTTACTATGGATGTAAAACATTAATTAAACTGGAATTCACTTGTCTGTATTTACTTAATTACTAGGCTCTTTGACCTTAAAATGAAAGGACATTTATATCTATCTGAACATCCTGTGTTTTCTATAATATTCACTCTTTGCCACTGAATTTTGTTATTCATTATTAACTTTCATTTGCTAGCCACAGTTCAAGGCAGTACCCAGATTATGAACAACCTTGCTGATGTATTTGACCAAGATTGATTTTCCAACTGTATACCCCTTCATCATCAAAACCACCTAGTTCCACTGCCAGCACATTACCCATGAGTGCCTATTTTAGCTCATCTGTTGCAAAAAGTCTTCATTCAATCCAGTCAATCCTGCACTGGATAATTTTAAAACTTCATTCACAGGGCCTGTATACCACTAGCTGAGCCAACATTCATTGCCTGTATGGCAGTAAAGAGTCAACCACATTGCTGCAGGTCTGGAGTCACATGTGGACAACACCAGGTAAAGGAGGAAGATTTCCTTCTCTAAAAGATAATAATGAACCAGATTAATTTTTATGAGAATCCATAGTAGTTACATGGTCTTCATTAAGCTGTCCTTTTATTCCAGATTTACATTGAATTCAAATTTTAGCATCTGTTATGATGGGATTCAAAGCCATGTCTCAGAAATATTAGCCTGGGTACCATTACATGGCCACTTTCCTTTGTTTGGAATATACTGTATTGTGAGCACCAACACAGTTGTGTTTATTAATGGGATTGCAGATGCTGGAGAGTCAGAATGAAAAAGCATGGCCCTGGAAAAGCACAGCAGGTCAGGCAGTATGTGAGGAGCAGGAGATCAGCGTAATGAAGGGCTTATGCCTGGAATGTTGACTCACCTGCTCTTTGGGTGCTACTTGACCAGCTGTGCTTTTTTCAGCACCATACTTGTTGACTTGTTTATTAATGAAAAATGTGCCACTGTGTTCATTGTATTGGAATGAACTTCAGCATGTTTGCCATTATTTTGTACAGATTGGAGTGTAAGAGTAGGAAAGTTTTGTGAAAATCATACAAAGCACTATTCAAAGCACTAGCAGAAAAATGTGTTGCTGGAAAAGCGCAGCAGGTCAGGCAGCATCCAAGGAGCAGGAGAATTGACGTTTCGGGCATAAGCCCTTCTTCAGGAATGAGGAAGGTGTGCCAAGCAGGCTAAGATAAAAGGTAGGGAGGAGGGACTTGGGGGAGGGGCGTTGGGAATGCAATAGGTGGAAGGAGGTTAAGGTGAGGGTGATAGGCTGGAGAGGTCGGGAAGAAGATTGCAGGTGAAGAAGGCAGTGCTGAGTCCGAGGTTTGGGACTGAGATAAGGTGGGGGGAGGGGAAATGAGGAAGCTGGAGAAATCTGCATTCATCCCTTGTGATTGGAGGGTTCCTAGGTGGAAGATGAGGCGCTCTTCCTCCAGGTGTCGTGTTGACATGGTCTGGCGATGGAGGAGGCCAACATATCCTTGGCGGAGTGGAAGGGGGAGTTAAAGTGTTCCGCCACGGGGCGGTTGGGTTGGTTGATACGGGTGTCCCAGAGGTGTTCTCTGAAACGTTCCGCAAGTAGGCGGCCTGTCTCCCCAATGTAGAGGAGGCCACATCGGGTGCAGCGGATGCAGTAAATGATGTGTGTGGAGGTGCAGGTGAATTGGGTGCTGCCTGACCTGCTGCACTTTAATACCTGAGCAAGAACTCTTTTTTTTTTGGGTTGAGGAGGGCTTGTGTAGCAGTGCGTAACACTTTGCCTCTGCACCAGCAGCTCTGGGTTCACACTCCATGCCAAGATTGGATGACCAAAGAAGGTGAGAACTTATCATTGTAGAGGGAAGAGATCGAGGGCGGGTAAGAGGCCAGCATGGGGTGTACAGGTGGATGGGGTGTGTTGGAGGTGGGAGAAGGGATCATCAAAGGGTGGGCGGGAGTCCTGGTTGGAGAAGTAGGCATGGAGGCGAAGGCGGCGGAAGAATTGTTCAGCACCACCTTCTTGACCTTCAATCTTCTTTCCAACCTCTCCGCCCCCACCCTCTCTCCGGCCTATCACCCTCACCTTAACCTCCTTCCACCTATTGCATTCCCAATGCCCCACCCCCAAGTCCCTCCTCCCTACCTTTTATCTTAGCCTGCTTGGCATACCTTCCTCATTCCTGAAGAAGGGCTTATGCCCGAAATGTCGATTCTCCTGCTCCTTGGATGCTGCCTGACCTGCTGCGCTTTTCCAGCAACACATTTTTCAGCTCTGATCTCCAGCATCTGCAGTCCTCACTTTCTACTAGTTAATAGCAGAACTGATGTGAAGATAATGGAAAGATATACTGGCATTGGATGCATCCAAAGAATGTTCAGTAGATTGATCCCAGGTATTAAGAGATGCTCTTATGAGCAGAGTTTGATTATGTTGGACTGATACTCTTTGGAATTTAGAAGAATTAGACAACACATTTTTGAAACATATAAGACTCTTGGGGACTTGATACGGTAGAAGCAAGGAGTTGTTTCCCCTTGTTGAAGAGTTGAGGACCAGAGGCACTAATTTGAGAATAACTGTTCACACATTTAATGAAGAGGTGAGGAGGAATTTCTTTTCTCAGTGGGTAGTCAGTCTGTGGAATTCTTTATCACAGAGGACTATTGAGAATGGGTCATTTAGCATATTCAAGGCTGAGATAAACAGATTATTAAATCCGTAGGGGACTCAAAGATTATAGGGAGAAATCAGGAAAGTGGAATTGAAAATTAACAGATCAGCCATGCTTTCATTGAATGATTGAACATTGAATAGAATGAATGGCTTCCGCTCCTGTGTGTTATGGTCTTATGGCATACATCACCTGTGACTGGCAGTTCTAGCAGACAATTTAAATGTGTCATGTATTCACACAAAATTTTAGTTTGTCAAATTAAAGAAAAACACAAGATTGCACTGTGCAATATATCTCTCATTTGGACTTTTTGTCAGCTAAAATGGAACCTAATGTTTAAAGCAATAATGTTCTCACAATCAAGATATTAACAGGAAAAGATAAGGTGGATAAATATTTCTACTGTTTGGGCATTCTAGAACTAGGGGGAATAATCTGAGAATTAAGAATAGACAATTCAGGAAAGATGTTAGGAAGCACTTATGCACGAAGAGTCATAGAATTCCTACAGTGTGGAAGCAGACCATTCGACCCATCAAGTCTATACTGACTGTCCAAGGAGCATCCCACTCAGTCACTATCTGGCCCCCACTAATCCACACACTCTTGCATTTCCCATGGCTAATCCACCTAGCCTGAACATCCCTGGACACTATATGCAAATTTAATATTGCCAATCTGCCTAAATTGCACATCTTTGGACTGTGGAAGGAAACTGAAGCACTTGGTGGAAAGCCATGCAGATTATGGAGAGAATGTGCAAACTCCACACCGATAGTTGCCTGAGGGTGGAATTAAACCCGGGTTCCTGGTGCTGCAAGGCAGCAGTGCTAGCCACTGAGCCACCCAAAGGATGGTAGATGTTTGGAACCCTCTTCCACAAATGGCAGTGGATGCTG
This sequence comes from Chiloscyllium plagiosum, assembly GCF_004010195.1. NCBI lineage: Eukaryota > Metazoa > Chordata > Chondrichthyes > Orectolobiformes > Hemiscylliidae > Chiloscyllium > Chiloscyllium plagiosum. The sequence goes on from NC_057741.1 coordinate 4,065,652, forward strand.
GATCAGTTGTTACTTTTTAACCTGAGATAGATAATTTTTTTTCTTATGCAAAGGTTTCAAGTGATAGGGCAAAAAAAAAGTATGTTGTGTTAGGCCAAAGATTAGCCATGATTTTGTTAAATGGTGAAACAAGCTGGAGGGGCTGAATGACCTACGCCTGTTCCTGTTCCTATGATCCATATCAATGTGATCTTCACAATGCAGCAGCAACTAGGGGAAATGCCATGAACAGTGGAGACTGCTATATATCGCCTTCATCAACCTCATTCACATGCACAGAGGCAATTTATTTAACTGCTGCAGGAAATTGGCTAACTACTGAAGCTGCTCGGTGTGATCTCTATTCATGACAATATGAGGTGTAAGGTCAGCTATGATTGGCAGGACCCTTTGAGATTCACAGTGGGGTCAAACAGGGTCACGGTCTGAAGACAACACAGTTTGGCATATCTAAGTTCTCACTGCTGTTATATATTTTCAGTTCATCTACACTGGATGCCTAATTGTACAACAAAAAAACCATGGAAAGCCATTACATTTTACCTGCCTCTGTGCACAAACTCCTGATCAGGGAGTTGCTCTATGTGGGTAACACAACACTGTCACACTAAGTCAGTGGTGCTGCATTAGCAGTGTGCCATGTCCATCGACATACAATTTTTACTAAGCCAATGATGTTTATGATTGCTCTGCTAAATTCATCCATGTCCAAAGCCTTTCACAATGGCGAACTGATCACTGAGTCACAACATGCTGGATAGCCATAACTTTGCTCCACAAATATCTGCAACAAAGGTAAGAGGATGATGGCTGAAAATGTGTTGCTGGAAAAGCGCAGCAGGTCAGGCAGCATCCAAGGAACAGGAGAATCGACGTTTCGGGCATAAGCCCTTCTTCAGGATCCTGAAGAAGGGCTTATGCCCGAAACGTCGATTCTCCTGTTCCTTGGATGCTGCCTGACCTGCTGCGCTTTTCCAGCAACACATTTTCAGCTCTGATCTCCAGCATCTGCAGCCCTCACTTTCTCTATAAGTGGATGATGGGCATTGACATTATCAACTGGGAAGCTACAAGGACTCTGGCTGTTCAGAGGGACAAGAGATGAGCAGAAACAGAATGCTTAGCTGGTGGAGAAGAGGGAGGAAAGTATTGCAGCCAGTATGGCATCTGCAGAAAGTATGGCAGAGAATGCCATGATGGAGTGGGGTTCCTGAGGCAAAGCATATGATGGAGAAAATGAGGAATGCAGATGCTGGTGGTCAGAGTCGATGAGTGTGATGCTGGAAAAGCACAGCAGGTCAGGCAGCATCCGAGGAGCAGGAGTGTCGATGTTTCAGGCATAAGCCCTTCATCAGTCCTGATGAAGGGCTTATGCCCAAAATGTCAATTCTCCTGCTCCTGGGATACTGCCTGACCAGCTATGCTTTACCAACACCACACTCTACTGCAAAGCTGATTATGTTTAACACAAAATTAGCCACTGAAGTTAATTTCAAGAAAGAAGGGTGCCATAGAATTAAAAAGCATATGTTTACAATTTCACAATATCTGAAACTGACCAGAAGAAATACTTCTTCTTTCTTTAAAATATATAATCTGCAGAAATCTTTCCCAAAGGAGAGAATTATTATAAAGCATAGGGTCAGATTTAAAAGCAATGAATGGAAATATTTAAGGCTTCTCAAGATATGCAAGGTGATAATATATGATGATGAACTTGATGGGTTTAACAATATTATGTGTAAACCATGATCATACAACAACGTTTGACAAATCATATGAAAAAGGGGAGTGCCTGAAAACAATTAGATGTCGTTTTGTCCAAGTATGACTAGAAAGTGTGGAAACTACTACATACCTGCACCAAAAGTTGTTTGGTTTTCTTCATGTGCTGTTAAGTATGCTCATTGGACTGCTATTTAATATGATTGTTTTGTGCACAGAGCTACATCACATCATATGAGACAGCACAGATATAAAATGTTATGTTCCCATGTGAAATGTTCTTCAGCTTGGTTGACAGAAAGCACAGAATTTGATTTCATAATTTTTGTTATTTATGTCAAGTGACTTCACCTCAGCTATATTTCAGTGACCAACTGTAAGCAGCCACTACTCTAATAATTGAATGTTTTAAAGACTTGTCACAAAGGTGTAATGGATCATAATTTGCTGTCAAATATTGGTAAGGTTAACAGTACTCTGTTATTTTTGCCCTACAACTTTAGGTAAGAGTAGATGTCCGATTAAATGACGAAATCCAAAAGTTAGTGCCAGAAGTGCATGCACCAGACCCTGTTAACATCTCAGTGCTTCAACTAAAGATTCGAAACCAAGATTCAAAGTAAAATTGCCACATAAAGTGGCAGGAGTGGGGGAGTCTTAAATAAAACACAGAAGCATGTGAAATTTTGTGCAGATTTAATGAGCCTAGATTAGCTATCATATCTTTAAAGGTATGCTAAATCTTAACATTAATTGACCTCTCTGATACAGAAAACTAACAGAATCATTATTTGGTTCTAATTGTTGGCAGCAGCACATGCATGCCACATGCTACTTAGGTTCACATCTATGCATTTAAACAGGCTTAGTGGATATGACCCAGGAGAGGGGATGAGGGCAAGGGCTGGGGTTCGTGGTGTGGAGCCGGGCCTACGGGTCCCTTGCCCATAAACCTCCACTCCCGTCTTCTCTCTCTCCCACTCGCTATCATCACTCTCTACCCCACATCACGCCTCAGCCCATCCATGTCCTCAGACCCAGTCCCATGTCCTCATCCCCTGTTCCATGTCCTCACTCTCCCCTTCATCCCTATTGCCTCTACCTGAATAATGTCTCCACTCCTCCCCTTCCAGTGTCCACACCCCCATCCTGCATCCTCACCACCCACCTGTCTTGCCTTCTCACTCCCCATCTTGTGTACTCACCCCAGTTCCTTGTCCTTTACCACACCCTGTCCCGTGTCCTCACACCCTCAAACCATGCTCTATGTCCTCATCCTCGCCATTGAACCCGATTTTAATATCACACTGCTTCTCTGCGCCTGTGCAATATGATCTTTATGCATAACATCACAGACAAATTCCATGTGACGATGTTTTGGGTTTAGAATTATGCACATTTGCAATTGAGGATTAGCGTGCATGCACAGTTGGCCGAAGTTGTGGGTGTCAGCAGGCATAGCCTTTTTAAAAAAGTCACATTTAAAACTGATAGGTTATTCTTTCTCTCGCGTTCTCTTCTGTCTCGGAATTTAATTTTTCTTTCCTGCTTTTTATCACTTTCTCAAATTGATGTGACATTGAATTCATCCACTCTGATTTATAGCTCCTTCTCTGTCTTGCACTGTTAATTTAACAATCCTTCATTCATATTAGCTGGGGATAAAAACAGCTGCCTGCTCTGTTCACACAGGTCTCAAATGTCGTGTTGCCCTCTCTTTGCCATTATCAACTCAAACTTTCAAAACCTTTTTATTTGATCATGTGATGTGGGCATTGCTATAACAACCAGATTTTTTTTGCCATTTCCTAATTGACTGTCAAAAGGTGATAGTGAGCTGTCTCCTTAATCAACTGTAGGCTGTGGTGTGCAGGGACATGTACAGTATTCCTAGGCAAGGGGTTCCAATATTTTGACTCAGGCCAATGAAATAACAATGATATAACTCCAAATCAACAGTACATGTGACTTGGATTCAAACATGGGTTGACTGCAATATTCCCATGATTGCCATTTATTTTGTTCTTGATGGTAGGGGGTGTATGTTTGGAAAGTGTTGTTAAAGAAACAGCAACTTGACAACTTGCTTCAATGCATTTTGTAGATATGCATTGATCTAGATCTCACTGCACACAAGAATGAATTGCTTCATTAATTTAGGAATTGAAAATGAAACTGAACACAATACAAAATCATCAAACATTCTCACTTCTGACCTTATGAAGCATATTGATGAAACAGCTAAAAATGTTTGGGCTGAGGAGACTGCCAAAAATCCTTCAGTAGCAATGTTCTGGGGCTGAGATGATTGAACTCCAACAAAGTGGACACTTTCTTCTGCTCCAAACAATGAAGAACTTTTGTACAAGATCTAGAGCTTTGATCCAGTTATGATGATTCCATTAAGACTTCAAATTCCAACTGCTGACTTCTAGTCAATTCCACGGCTGCTACCACATTGTATTATCTGAGGTCTTAGACTAATGCAAACACAGTTAAAAGAGTGGCATATAAGTCGAACCATAGTTTTATTAGAAGATCTCTTGCTTCTTGCTTTTACATGGTGTTGGTATATATTGCATCACTTCCTGTGATGACATCTAAAATTACACAAACATGAAACTCAAAAGATTACATTTTATCCAACATGTTATTTTAAGATATTACTGTCTATGCCATCTCAACAGAATAGGATAAACACATGCAGACTACAAACCTGCAGCATATTGAATGGAATTAGTGGCTAGTTATTCTGTATTCTTGCTTCTGCCAAGTAGCATGGTGAGGTGCGAACCTTTATCTTTAGACTTACCAGAGTTCCTTGTTGCTACACTCAATCAAATATTGCCTTGATGTCAAGGGCAAAGACACTCATTTCACAATGCAACAGCAAATTGTACGTCATATTACTGCCATAGAGCCATCAGGTTACAGTAGGAAGTCATTCATTCCATTGAGTCCATTCCAGCTTTCTGTAGAGCCATCCAGTCAGTCCCATTCTGCTGCTTTATTTCCAACTGTAAGTGCAAAAGCACACCAACTAGAAGTAAACGTAGTCAAGATACCTCTACACATTACCATAAGGAGCAGCCCATCCATGAAATGGAAATACACCCGATGAAAGCTGATGAGGTGGAAATATGAAGTTACTATTAATAACCTGCTATTTCACAGAATCTCTTGAGCAGAAAAGGTTAACTCACTAACCAAAATGCAAGCCTGTGTAACACTGCAGATTATTTGACCAAATAATGCTGAAATACATCAACTGTGAGTAAAGACAGTCAGAGATGCACGTGCCAATAGTCTACCTTTCCACACTTTCAAGGCTATGATGTGAGACATAGGATAAGGACTGATAGTTCAACCAGCAAGAGTAAATTTCATGGCCTATAAAGAATATTGTCTAGTTAGCTTAAAATTGGACTTAATACACAACTACAAATCTGGTCTGGGCAATTATCTTACATAGTGGATATATCAGCCAACAGACTCAATATGGTCACTATCCAGTCAAAATACCAGAACAATCATACACACACATAGAAACAATCCAAAATCTCCAGAGGTTATAACTGGAGACATTTGACAAGTTTAATGACTTCCATGATGATTCACCTTTGGGAAGATTCCTTATGGTAATGTGTAGAGGTATCTTGACTACGTTTACTTCTAGTTGGTGTGCTTTTGCACTTACAGTTGGAAATAAAGCAGCAGAATCATCATGGAAATATGGAGTGCACATTCAGGACAGACTGAATTGAAGAACATGAAGAGACATGAGTACAATGGTCAAGAAGGAAAGCTCCATTGGAATATTTTAGACTCAAGATGGTTGAATAAAGTTTTGAAAAGATGTATGCACTTTGTGTGGACAATCCATTGAGAAAAGTGCCATAAGCCAAGCCTAAATCTTCCATATTATGATTCATAGAAAATGATATCACTAGAAGTAGATATATCACAGATGTATCTTGGTGCATGCATCCTTCAGGATGGCAAACCTGTTGCTTTTGGATCAAGAAGTCTGTTGTCCATGCAGGCAAATTATTTGAATATAACTCTCACACTTAACTTTGCAATAGTCAGGTTCCAGACACACTTATAGAGAAATTGTTCATGGCTGAGACAGACCACAAGTACTTGTACCATTTAATTATGCATCCCATTGACTCCAGAGATGACTCATTAAGATTCAAAGTTATAACTGCAATGTCAGGTACAAAACCGCTAATCAGATGATCTACATTGAAAGAGAAATTTTAGGCTAAGAAGCTAAAGGACTCAAATCACTAAATTTAGCAAACAAGCAATTTTGATAATCACCAGAAAAAGCTACAAAGCAAGAATTTGGGGAAAAAGAAGATTTGTGAAGGAAACAGAAGTATAATAAACCATTAAGAATGAGAAAACCAGCGACAAAAGAAGAATTTATTATAAATCTTATTTGAAGCAAAAACAAACTTTTATTTTGCAGCTGAAAATGTTCTTAAAGATGTGTCAGCAGCATGATGCCATTTTTTCAATCTAAATGACACAACGATTGTGCAGACGAAGCAGAAATGACACATTTCATTCATATTATCAAACCATGCATTTGTGGGTGGCACGGTGGCACAGTGGTTAGCACAGCTGCCTCACAGCGCCAGAGACCTGGGTTCAATTTCTGCCTCAGGCGAATGTGGAATTTGCATGTTCTCCCTGTGTCTGCGTGGGTTTCCTCCGGGTGCTCCGGTTTCCTCCCTGGCCATGCTAAATTGCCCGTAGTGTTAGGTGAAGGGGTAAATGTAGGGGAATGGGTCTGCGTGGTTTGCGCTTCGGCGGGTCGGTGTGGACTTGTTGGACTGAAGGGCCTGTTTCCACACTGTAGGTAACCTAATCTAATCAAACCATAAAGAAGAAAGGGAAAACAGTACAAAATCCCAAGCCTTTCCTCCAACTTGGGAGAAAAAAAACTGAAAATATTTTTTTCAACGCAAATTGGAGGATAATTCCTAAACATTTAGATGTTCTTCAATTTACATTATTTAAATATTGTTAATTAATGAAAAAGAAAATAAGATAGAGCCAAAAATCTTCCAAAAACAACAAAGTTTCATTAGCAATTTACCTTCCTTTCAATACAAATTGGAGGATAATTCCTAAACATTTAGAAATTCTTCAATTTAAATTATTAAATAGTGTTAATTAATGAAAAGGAGGATAAGATAGAGCTAAAAATCTTCCAAAAACAACAGAGTTTCATTAGCTATTTACCTTCATTATCAAATGAAGAAATAATTCAAATATTTTTTTAAAACTTACCCAAAGAAGGCAACATTAATGCAATTGAAGTGGTTATATAATTTTGATACTGAACAACAAAACCTGTTGCACCTACAAAAATATTAAGTCCTGTAACAGCTTTCAAGTAAATTGTTTAAACAAGTGAAAAATAGTAGTTAAATACAATGACTTTGGAGAAAGGTATTACATCTACATGCAGATTTATAATCATAAATTTTTCTTGATAAAGTTTCTGGATTACAGAAGAACCTCAGAGAAGAAGTGAACACATTTATTCTGTAGGTCTGCAGATCATGTCTTAAAGTAACAAAATATAACAGAAGGAATATCTAACAATATTGTGAGAGCATCTGACAATTACTTTTACATTAAGTATCAATCATAGATGGGAAGAGCAAAATTTAATAGAAGAATACTGCTTCTCAGAGAATCTGTTGACAACTTCATTAATAGACTTTATACAATTTGGGAAATATCTGATTTTGATTTACATCCAGAAATACTTTGAGATAGATTGTTGATGGAATTTCTGATACATCTCTTTCAGATATGTTATAATCAAAAGAAGATTTCACATCAGAAAGAATTATTTGTGGAAAGGAAAAAGCTGAAATCCAAAAACACCACAAGAGAATAATGACAGCAGAAAGCTAAGTTCAAGAATACAGAGTTAACGGAATACAGGGTTAACGGTAGGGTTCTTAGTGAGGTGGACGAACAGAGGGATCTTGGGGTCTATGTTCATAGATCTTTGAAAGTTGCCACTCAGGTGGATAGAGCTTGTAAGAAGGCCTATGGTGTATTAGCGTTCATTAGCAGAGGGATTGAATTCAAGAATCGTGAAGTGATGTTGCAACTGTACAGGACCTTCAGAAACTTTTTCCACGGGTACAACAGAGTGTTACAAGAGGCCATAAATTTAAGATGAAGGGTGGAAGGTATAGGGGAGATGTCAGGGGTGGGTTCTTTACCCAGAGAGTGGTGGGGGCATGGAATGCGCTGCCTGTGGGAGTGGTAGAGTCAGAATCTTTGGTGACCTTTAAGCGGCAATTGGATAGTTACATGGATGGGTGCTTAAGCTAGGACAAATGTTCGGCACAACATCGTGGGCCGAAGGGCCTGTTCTGTGCTGTATTGTTCTATGTTCTATGTTCTAAGAGATTAATCAGAATTCGGCAATTTTCTAAGGTACAAAATCACCAATCACCACATGATAGACCAAGACAGACATTTTAATTCTTGGCTGGAAGTTACTGTTCCAGATGTGGAGTTAAAATACTTCACAAATAGAAACAATGTTCAGCTTTATCTTGTCAATCAAACAGTGGTACAATTCCAAGGAACATACAAAAGTCAAAAACAGCATTTAAATTACAGAACCAATAATGCTATATTGCACAAAATCTTAAAGCCAGCACCTTTGGAAGAAAAACCCAGAATGCCAAGACATACCCTCATTAGAATTTGATAACTCACCTTTCACAAGGTACAAATCAACCTTTTGTAGGGGTAATAAGTGACTCACCTGAACCAGGTATGACACAGATCAAGCAAGCTAATGGTCATCCAACTCATTTCAAATTTGACACAAGTACAAGTACGGCTGGAGTATGTGAAAGAATTCTGAAATTGAAGACAATAAAATTGCAACCCCCTAATTGTAATGTCACAAGGAGCAGGTAGAACAATCCCCAGACTGAAAAGGATGTCAAAGGTAACCTAAAGGTTACTGCTATAAAAAAATAATTAGCAGAGATCATTGTTGAATAAGAACCCATGATTGACTTTGACCCTTTCTTACCAGGTACAAGAAACCATGGAGAGAAGGATAATTCCGAGAAAAGAAATTCCAATTATTCACAGGTTTAAGTAAACTTAACAATAAATTTAGATTCATGGTAAGAAAAGGTGCTAAACTGTTTCATCTGTACATACCAAAGAAGATTCCTCAGTCTTTAAAGCAAGTAAGAAATAACAGGGGATTATTAAAATGGGTCTCATTTCTCAGGTAACAAAGTAAACCGATTGGTGTGTGAGCACGGTCATTGTACCAAATTCTAACTGTTCCATCAGAATCTATGTTGATGTCTTGAAACAGGTAAAGGTGGATAAATCCACAGGACCTGATCAGGTGTACCCTAGAACTCTGTGGGAAACTAGAGAAGTGATTGCTGGGCCTGTTCCTGAGATATTTGTATCATCGATAGTCACAGGTGAGGTGCGGGAAGACTGGATGTTGGCAAACGTGGTGCCACTGTTTAAGATGGGTGGTAAGGACAAGCCAGAAAACTATAGACGAGTGAGCCTGACCTCAGTGGTGGGTATGTTGTTGGAGGGAATCCTGAGGGACAGGATGCACATGTATTTGGAAAGGCAAGGACTGATTCGGGATAGTTAACATGGCTTTGTGCATGGGAAATCATGTCTCACAAACTTGATTGAGTTTTTTGATGAAGTAACAAAGAAGATTGATGAGGGCAGAGCAGTAGATGTGATCAATATGGACTTCAGTAAGGCATTCGACAAGGTTCCCCATGGGAGACTGATTAGCAAGGTTAGAT